>NW_022163061.1:0-3650 GCF_008728515.1 Papio anubis | reverse complement strand
TGGTAGCCCTCAAAATACTCTCTTGAATGAGAAGAGAATTTTTAAAAATGAATGTGTGAGACAAAATATTAACAAAGTCTAAGGTTTCGGGAAAAATTAGGGGAAAAAAGATGTCATACTAGGATTTGAAGGAGCAGCTATGCTAATTTTATTAGGAATAAATAAAAATCATCATTTGTGAACTGCCAACCTCCTTGATCCTCTGGTAACAAAGAATGAAATCATTGTATTACTGTCTTCTTCTTCTTCTTCTTCTTTTTTTTTTTAGACAGAGGTGCAATTTCGGCTCACTGCCACCTCTGCCTCCCGGTTCAAGCGATTCTTCTGCCTCAGCCTCCTGAGTAGCTGGGACTACAGGCGTGCACCATCACGCCCAGCTAATTTTTGTATTTTTAGTAGAGATGGGGTTTCACCGTATTGGCCATGCTGGTCTTGAACTCCTGACCTCGTGATCTGCCCACCTCAGCCTCCCAAAGTGCTGGGATCATAGGCATGAGCCACTGCACCTGGCCTGTATTACCGTGTTTAGCCGATTAAGGCTAAACATTTAGACTATGATTGTTTCAGGGTAAAGAACTATAAAATGGTCGCATTAAAATATCTTATTAAAGAAGTAAAACAAACTTACTGGTTAAATGACTTTTTTTCCCTTTAAGAGTTAATTTTCATCCTCATTTTATGCATATGTGAAAGATATATTTTCTACAATTGCTCTAACACAAATACTGCTAAACTTTTACAATAACATTGCTCTTTTCTTTGGAATAAATGAAGCCTCAAAACCAGTGAACCATTTCCTGCTATGTGTTATTCTTACCATTTCATTTGCTCCAGATCCACTGCAAGTTTGAAAGCTCCTGTGCATAAAGCATTGCCAAGCTTGAAAGTATAATAAACCTTCTGTAATATTCTTGGAAACCAAAGACACTGTGAACTCAGGGAGTTGAGCATTTATATGTTTAAGTCAGGTACTGCAATTCTCTTAATCTCATGAGATGCTAAATAACCATGGGCTGAATAAAGCTGTTTTCTGCTAAAAGCGAAATTTTACCCAAGTCTATCAATATAAAGTGAGAGTCTCCAGGCTGGAAGGTGGTGTTTGGATTCATGGAAGAGTAAGAATACCGGAGTGGGTGTCATGAGTGTTTTGAGGAGGGAATGAACACTCAGGCTGTGCCCAGAAACCTCAAACTCTATAGAGTTTTAGAAAAACAAACAAAGAAACAAAAATATATTACAGTATCCATCGACATGAGACAGTATTTTTAAAATAAATCTGTGTTTCTGTATTTCTTACAGTAGTTAAAAATATTTTATGCTCTCTATACAACCCTCCAATTTGGATAAAGACATTTAAAAATATAGAAATGTTTATACTTTATTATTAAAAGATCTGGCATTTATTACAAATTTTTCTTATTATGCTAATTTTCACTCATATATTATGGCAGACAAAAAATTCTACTCACTAATCAAATATTATTGTGTCTCAGACCTTAAACCAGATGTAGAAAAATTGTTCAAGCAAGTTTGAGTCCGTTCTTATTATAGTAAAATATAAGTCCTGTGGCTGAGGTCAAAGTTAAAGCTAGAGAGAGTGAAGGTTTTGCCATCCCCACGACCTCTGAGTCACAGCCTGGCATTTTCCTGCTGCTGTTGATGGAGTAGTCAAAAAGACTCAGGACTAAGAGTACTATTCTGGAAAAACCAGAGGTAAGAACTTTTCAGATCATAGACAATGTAAAGTCTGAGAAAGTTCTGTCTCTTACAGAAATACCATTCACCCTACTGCTTTTTTGGAGAATGTCAAGCTGGCTTCAGAAGGCTAAGAAAATACACACATTTTATTCTAACAGCAGGATACCTAACATATATTTCACCAGGCCTGATAGTGTGGGCATGGCTGAATTGACCTCTGTATGCCTCAGTTTCCTGTTCTGGATGAAGGGTGTAAATCAAGCCCACAGGAGTTTAGTGGGAGACTTAGCTCCTGTTCTCACTTGCAAAGACCCTCAGTCACTGTTTTCCAAACCCACCCTCCTTTGTGAGACAGCAGAAGTTTCACTTAATTCTACTTGAGTCAACTCTCATTTCTCCCTCCCAGGGTTTCCATCCAAAGGTCCCTGCTAAAGCTGATGATGAGAAATCTGACAGTAAAATGGAGTTGTAAGTTTGATGGGAAGGTTGTTATTTTTCCCTGCCCCCACCACCTTTCCTCTACCCCTTTTCCCCCTTCCCAAATGGCCTGGCTGCTGCAACGTGAGAAACATACTTGCACTGCCTCTGCTCGCTGCATGAGGTGAGGTGAGGAGGGGAGCGGTGAGTGCCAGACCCCAGATTGATGTCATGTGGAAAGCCAGCACCAGAGCTGCAGGCAGCCAAGTGCTCCTCTGCGGGGATGCCACAGAATACACTTTCCAGATTTCTGGGCCTCTGTCCAGCCACACACTTCTGTGCATGCAACTCTCCCTTCACGAGAAATGGGCTGGGAGGGAGGAGTGGAGGCAAAGTCTTCTGTGCACTTGCTTACTTATTTACTGCTTTAGTAAATATGCTGAACATATGTTACTTTAACAAGCAGCCAGGGAGAGAAAGCCAATCTGACTACTTCTTTCCACCAAGTCTTCCTCTCCTTCTGGTGTGCATGATTACAATTGGATGAGGGCCAGTCTAAAAGGGGGCTATGTCCTTCAGGTCTGACAGCTGCTAGGGTAGGCTTGTGTGGACACAGTGGAAACACCACAGATAGTGTCTCTGCCACCATCAACCATGCAGCCATGAGCAATTACATTTCAATTCCAGACCATCCCCTCTGGGCATAGCTGCTGCTGTCTGGAAACCCAATATTCCTGGATCTTGCTTGGCTTAGGAGCTGTAGTGGGCTCCGCAGCTGAGGAATGACTTCCCTCCAGGCTTGCAGAACTAGATCATGTTCATAGGGATTAACTAAGAATCTCACCTATTCCAGCATCACAGGGTTTGGAATGCCTTCCTCTCCTCCAGAGTTCTGCAAATAAAAGGTAAAGTTGAAGCAGGCTAACTAGCCGAGTAAGAAATCGTTGAGTGAATAGAATCTAATAGGAGCAGATTGAATTTATGCTCTCAGATGAAGTTAAGATATCAGGATCATCAGAAGTATAAAGACATTATGCAATTAAAAATTGTTTAACAAAATGTCCCAAGTAGCTATAGAGTTAAAGTGTTCTGGTTCAACATGTTTGACTCAGCACATTCCTTTTTCTCAACTCTCTTGAGAGCCTATTAAAGTGATGGTCAGTGAATTAAAAGTTATACATGCATAACAAGAACAACAGTAAAACACAAGAAAGAAGAGATCCGTGCAGAAGGTGAAAAGTGGATAAAATGATGGAGATGGAAAAGGCAGCATCAGGCTGGGCACGGTGGCTCATGTCTGTAATCCCAGCACTCTGGGAGGCCGAGGCGGGCAGATTTAGTTCCCTTAATATATAAAGGGAATCATAGGGAATCACAGACCACCTCATCCCTCATCCCAGCTCCTGTGCAGACCAGGTAATATCTTGGAGAGTCTTTCACTATAAAAACTGCTAACTATTTTGGGAAAACTAGGGGACATAAGATGGATAGTGTCATCCTAGAGCAAAGCACTAATGCTTGTGGAATTTTTTTTT
>NW_022163060.1:0-3661 GCF_008728515.1 Papio anubis | reverse complement strand
AAAAAAAAAAAAAAAAAAAAGAATGCACCCAACATCAGAGCAGCCAAATTTATAAAACAAATACTACTAGACCTAAGAAAGGGGATAGACGGTCATGCAATAGTAGTGGGGGACCGTAACACACCAATGACAGCACTAAACAGATCATTGAGGCAAAAAACGAACAAAGAAACTCTGAACTTAAATTGGACTCCTGACCAAATAGACTTAATAGAAATCTACCGAATACTACACTCAATAACCACAGAATGTGCATTTTTCTCATTTGCACATGGAACATTCTCTAAAATTGACCACATGCTGAGTCATAAAGCAAATCTCAATAAATTCAAAACAATCAAAATCATATCAAGCATCTTCTCAGACCACAGTAGTATAAAATTGGAAATCAGTAAGAGGAACTCTTGGCTGGGTGCGGTGGCTCATTCCTATAATCCCAGCACTTTGGGAGGCCGAGGTGGGTGGATCACCTGAGGTTGGGAGTTTGAGACCAGCCTGACCAACCTGGAGAAATCCTATCTCTACAAAAAATCCAAAAATTAGCTGGGTATAGTGGCGCATGCCTGTAATCCCAGCTACTCGGAAGACTGAGGCTGGAGAATCGCTTGAACCGGGAGGCAGAGGTTGCGGTGAGCCAATATCACACCATTGCACTCCAGCCTGGGCAACAAGAGCAAAACTCCATCTCAAAAAAAAAAAAAAAAAGGAACTCTCAGACCACACAAGTACATGGAAACTAAACAACTTGCTTCTGAATAACTTTTGAGTAAACGAAAAAATTCAGGCAGAAAGTTATTTAAAAATTTGAAATAAGTGAAAAGAGAGATAGAACATACTTCTGGGATCCTCTGGGATACAGTGAAAGCAGTAGCAAGAGGAAAGTTTATGGTGCTAAATCCCTATATCAAAAAGATATAAATGTCCAAATTAACAACCTAATGTCACACCTAAACGAACTAGAAAAACAAGAAAAAACCAAATCCAAAGGTAGCAGAAGAAATGAAAAAACAAAGATTGTAACAGAACTAAAGGAAAGTAAGACAAAATAAAATAAAAAAGATCCTCAGAGACTACTATGAACATCTCTGTGCACACCAACTAGAAAAATCTAGACGAAATGTGTAAATTTCTGGAAACACACAACCTCCCACTGAACCACGAAGAAACTTGAAATCCTGAACAGACCAAAAACAAGGTATAAAACTGAATCAAAGGCCAGGCACTGTGGCTCACGCCTGTAATCCCAGCACTTTGGGAGTCCGAGGTAGGAGGATTGCTTGAGCTCAGGAGTTTGAGACCATCCTGGGCAACATGGTGAAACTCCATCCCTGCAAAAGATGCAAAAATTAGGCAGGCATGGTGATCCTCACCTGCGGCCCCAGCTACTTGGGAGGCTGACTGAGGTGGGAGGATTGCTTGAGCCCAGGAGGTCGAGGCTGCAATGAGCTGAGATTGTGCCAGTGCTCTCCAGCCTGTGTAACAGAAGAAGACCCTGTATCAAAAAAAAAAAAAAAAAAAAAAAAAAAAAAAAAAAAAAAAAAAAAAAAGAAAAAAGAAAGAGAGAGAGGAAATTGAATCAGTAATAAAAAAAAAAATCTACCGTTCAAAAGAAGAAAAAGCCCTGGACAGATGGATTCACAGCCAAATTCTATCAGACATAGAAAGAAAAGCTGGTACCAATTTACTGAAACTATTCCAAAAAATTAAGGAGGAGGGATTCCTCCCTAACTCATTCTATGAAAGCAGTATCATCCTGATCCCAAAACCTAGCAAAGACACGATGTAAAATGAAGCTACAGGCCGATACCCTTGATGAACATAGATGCAAAATCCCCAAAATAATAACAGCAAACTGTATCCAGCAGCATATCAACAAGTTAATATACCATAATCAAGCAGACTTTATTGCTGATACACAAATCTGGTTCAACATATACAAATCAGTAAATGTGATTCATCACATATACGGAGTTAAGACAAAAACCATATGATCATCTCAATAGATGTGGAAAAATCTTTTGATAAAATTCAACTTCCCTTCATGATAAAAACCCTCAAGACACTAAGTATTGAAAGAACATACCTCAAAATGATAAGAGCCATCTTTGACAAACTCACAATCAACAAAAATGAACAGTGGAGAAAGAACACTTTATTCAATAAATAGTGCTGGGAAAACTGACTAGCCATATGCAGAAGAATAAAACTGGACCCCTACCTATATGGTGAGCATATAAAAAATTAACTCAAATTGATTAAAGACTTAAATGCAATACCGCAAACTATAAAAATCCTAGAAGAAATCTGGAAAAACTCTTCTGGACACTGGCCTAGGCAAATAATTTATGACTAAGACCTCAAAGGCAAATGCAACAAAAACAATAAATGGGCATATGGGATTTAGTTACAATAAAGAGCTTCTGTACAGCAAAATAAACTATCAACAGAGTAAAGAGACAACCTACAGAATGGGAGAAAATATTTGCAAACTATGCATTTAACAAAAGATCCAGAATCTATAAGAAACTTAAATCAACAAGCAAAAACCAACCCCATTATAAAGTGGGTAAAAGACATGAACAGATACTTCTCAAAAAGTGTCCAACAAACATATGAAAAAATGTTCGACATCACTAATCATCAGAGAAATACAAAATAAAACCACAATGAGATATCATCTCACACCAGAGTGACTATTATTGAAAAGTCAAAAAACTAACAGACATTGGTGAGAATGCAGAGAAAAGAGAACACTTGTACACTGTTGTTGGGCGTGTAAATTAGTTCAACCCCCATGGAAAACAGTGTGGAGATTTCTCAAAGAACTAAAAATTGAACTACCATTTGACCCAGTAATCCCACTACTGGGTATCTTCCCAAAAGAAAATAAATAATTTTATCAAAAAGACACCTGCATGCATATGTTTATCACGGCACTATTCACAATAGCAAAGTCATGGAATCAACCTAAGAGTCCATCAATGGTAGATTGGATAAAGAAAATTTGGTATATATATGCCATAAAATACTATGCAGCCATTAAAAAGAATGAATTCTGGCCTGGGCACAGTGGCTCAGCCTGTAATTTCAACACTCTGGGAGGCTGAGGTGAATAGATCACCTGAGGTCAGGAGTTTGAGACCAGCCTGGCCAACATGGCAAAACCCCGTCTCTACTAAAAATACAAAAAATTAGCCAGGCAAGGTGGTCAGCACCTGTAATCCCAGCTACTTGGGAGGGTGAGGCAGGAGAATCACTTGAACCTGGTAGGTGGAGGTTACAGTGAGCTGAGATCTTGCCACTGCATTTCAGCCTGGGCGACAGAGCAAGACTCCGTCTCAAAAAGAAAAAAAAAACAACAACGAATTCTGGCTAAGCATGGTGGCTCATGCCTATAATCCAAGCACTTTGGGAGGTCAAATCGGGAGAATTGCTTGAGCCTAGAAGTTCAAGACCAGTCTGGGTAACATGGTGAGACTTCGGCTCTATTATAAAAACAAAACAAAACAAAAAACACAGAAAGCAAAAAAAAACAAGGCATTCATCTGTAGTCTCAGGTACTTGGGAAGCTAAGGTGGGAGGATCACTTGAGCCCAGGAGTTGGAGATTGCAGTGAACTATGATGGTACCACGGCACTCCAGCGTGGGCAACAGAGGGATA
>NW_022163059.1:0-3661 GCF_008728515.1 Papio anubis | reverse complement strand
CAAATTACTGATAAATGTCCTACCTGTGAAATAACTATTCAGGGAAATAAATTTAAAGGTTTGGTAGATACAGGAGCGGACATTTCAATCATTTCTCTACAGCACTGGCAGTCCACGTGGCCAATTCAACCCACTCAATTTAACATAGTTAGAGTTGGTAAAGCCCCTGAAGTATATCAAAGTAGTTATATTTTGCATTGTGAAGGGCCCAATGGACAACCTGGGACTATTCAACCAATTATAACTTCTGTACCTATAAATTTATGGGGAAGAGATTTATTGCAACAATGGGGAGCACAAATTCTAATTCCAGAACAATTATATAGCCCTTAGAATCAACATATGATGCATGAAATGGAGTATGTCCCTAGTATGGGACTAGGAAAAAAATTGCAAGGTTTGAAAAAACCACTTCAAATGGAAAGACAAAGTTCCCACCAAGGTTTAGGATATCATTTTTGATGGCGGCCATTTTTAAGCCTCCAGAACCTATACCTTTAAAATGGTTAACAGATAAGCTAATTTGGTTAGAATTGAGTAAAAAGAGTAAAAAGAAACTGGAGGCTTTAGAGGACTTAAAATTGGCCTTCAATAGTCATAGATTTAAAAGACTGTTTCTTTACTATCCCCTTAGCTGAGCAACACTATGAATGGTTTGCATTTACAATTCCTGCAGTAAACAACCTGCAGCCTGCTAAGCATTTTCATTGTTTCACAGATGGGTCTAGTAATGGTAAAGCTTCTTATTCTGGATCAAAAGGTAAAGTTTTCCAGATGCTCTATACTTCAACTCAAAAAGCGGAGCTTGTAGCTGTAATTGAGGTATTGACTGCTTTTGATATGTCTATTAATATAATTTCTGATTCATCATACATGGTTCATTCCACACAGTTAATTGAAAATGCTTAGTTACAATTTCAAGCAGATGAACAGCTGATGACAAAAACAAAAAAGGGGGAGAAATAGGGATTATGGGACAGCCCATACACAACTGAATCTAGCATTATTAACTTTAAATTTTTTGAGCCTGCTCAAAGGCCAGATGTTATCAGCAGTCGAACAGCATCTACAGAAACCAGCTGCAAAGACAGAAGCAGAACAACTGATTTGCTGGAGAGATCCAATAACAAAAAGTTGGAAAGTAGGTAAAATAATAACTTGGGGTACAGGTTATGCTTGTGTTTCTCCAAGACCGAACCAACAGCCAATTTGGATACTATCAAGACACCTGAAACCTTATCATGAGCCAGATGCCAAGGAAGAGATTCCAGGAGGATCCCAAGGACCCCCTGGTTGCAGCTATGTTGAGGCTGATACTGAGGAGGACCTCAGTTGTCACAAGCACCACCCATTGAACACAGCCATCTACCTGTGGACAGATCAAGAAGTTGTCACAGATGGTGGAAGAAAACCTGAAGAAAGCGGGACAACCAGTCACAATGAGTAATTTAATGGTAGCGATGATGGTGGTGATCACCATTGCCATGAGTATTCCTTCAACAAATGCTGACATGGAAAACAATTATACATATTGGGCATATTTATCAATCATGGCTGGCAATAATGCCTGGATGTAATCACTCTATGACACTGTTACACATGTTTTCTGGTCTCAGTATTTACCATAATAAATCTGCTCCTATAATTGAGGCATACCACCCTCAAAAACCTATTCATAAACAAAATTGAACCCAGTTAGAAAAAATGAATGTACTTGTTTAAGAAGACTGCATTGCAGAGCAGGCGAAGGTGCTGCACAACAATTTCTATGGAATCATTATTAATTGGTCCCTTAAGGGGACGTTTAGCTTGAATTGCACCTCTCAGTCTGCATGCCATGGCCACACTATGTTCAGCTGGTCTGAACAAAACAGTCAAATGGTAGAAATGATAAGAAGTACACCAACAGTTCCTATTACTGGAAAACATGGTGGTACAGGGCACCTCAACCTCAAATGATATGGCCTGTTGTAGGAGCTAAACATCAGGATTTGTGAAAACTATTAATAACTCTTAATAAGATCAAAATTTGGGAAATAATAAAAAAGCATCTAGAAAGACACTCTACAAACTTGTCTTTGGGTATTGCAAAATTAAAAGAACAAACATTTAAAGCATCCCAGGCACACCTGACCTTAAGGCCAGGAACAGGAGTGCTTGAAGGAGCTGCAGATTAGCAGCTAGTAACGCATTAAAATGGATAAAAACACTTGGAAACTCTGTGATTTCAATGATGGCTGTGCTTTTAATCTGTGTTGTTTGTTTTTGTATAGTCTGCAGATGCAGATCCCGACTCCTGCAAGAAGTAGTTCACCATGACAAAGTTGCCTTTGCTTTTATAACTTTGCAAATCAAATAAGGGGGACATGTTGAGAACAGGTGCCCCAAAATCTGGCCATAAACTGGTCCCAAAACTGGCCATAAACAAAATCTCTGCAGCACTGTGACACGTTCATGATGGCCATGACGCCCACACTGGAAGACTGTGGGTTTACCAGAATGAAGGCAAGGAACACCTAGCCCACCCAGGGTGGAAAACTGCTTAAAGGTGTTCTTAAACTGCAAACAATAGCATGAGTGATCTTTGCCTTAAGGACATGCTCCTGCTGCAGATAACTAGCCAAACCCATCCCTTTATTTTGGCCCATCCCTTTATTTCCCATAAGGAATACTTTTAGTTAATCTATAATCTATAGAAGCAATGCTTATCACTGGCTTGCTGTTAATAAATACGTGGGTAAATCTCTGTTCGAGGCTCTCAGCTCTAAAGGCTGTGGGACCCCTAATTTCCCACTCCACACCTCTATATTTCTGTGTGTGTGTCTTTAATTCCTCTAGCACCGCTGGGTTAGGGTCTCCCCAGCCAAGCTGGTCTCTGCACATCTTTCCTTCAAAAACAAAAACAAAAACAAAGCAAACAAACAAAAAAATCAAAAACTAAATTGGAACCTGGATCACAGATGAGAGTCCCCCGCTAGCCTGGAGTTAGGTGTAACTTCAGCTGTAGATGGGCAACCCTATGGCAATGTGGATGAAGTTTCCAGGGACCCAGTGTCTGCTCCTCATGGACTTACTTAGCTTACATAAACTGGAGAACATTTATGACATTCCAAAGGGACCTCAGCCAAAGGTAGATGCAGAGGGCAGGGCAGGACTTTGAACCTGCATAGACCATGAGGTACATTCTCCTTTTGTTCACGTATCTACTTCTACAAGCTCAGTAAGAGTCTAAAGCACAACTAAGGTGAATCTTGAGGTCAGAGAAATAAGAGAGCATTTAATGAATTAACTTTGAGAGAAGTGAGTCCAGGGACCAGCTTTATGTCTATACAAGATGATAGACAAGAATGTATCTATAGGATAGTCTTTGCCTCAAACCAGCCCAAGTGAGAGATTTAACTGAAATTGTCAGAAGAAAGACTAAAATCCATAGAGCCACAGAGAATGACGGCAATCATGAAAGAAATGAGGATACGAAAGAAAATGATGGGAAATCAGGTTGGTTAATTCATTGTCTCTAAATCTGCTCCATGTAATAAGCACCTGGTGAGATTTCAATAAAGATGAATGCCTTGAACTGATATCTTGAGATTCTCACTTAAATGGTCTGGGGTGTGATTTGAGCATCAGTACCTTTAAAAACACTTCCATGATATTCTAA
>NW_022163058.1:0-3664 GCF_008728515.1 Papio anubis | reverse complement strand
TCACCATTTGTTTGTAAGTGTGAGTGTATGACCTTTGAGTGTGGGCCCTGGTCTCTTCCTATCCTTTTCACTTTCAACTTCATCTTCCTGATTATCTTGGAAGCCACCTACAGCCTTACTCATCTCAGTCAAAGGTACCCCTAGCTCTCTCCAGCTGTAAACAGTTTCCTTTGCCCATGACTTGCAGAGGTGGGAGGGATTCGTCTCACACTGTGCATGTCCAGGGTACTGGGGCTCTCCCTGATGGGATGTCAGCAAGAGTGGTGGGGGTACCAACCCTATACCATGCAGCAGCTAGAAGGTTCACAAACCTCCTTTTCTATCTTTTTCTCTTTCGCTCCTTTGCAGAAGCCTGGCAGGAACTTCATATTCTCATTCTCTTTGGGATTTCAGCTGGCTACTTATTGAGACCTACTTTTGTGAACATTTTATACAGAGAGGCAAACTATAGCAAGAAAACTTGAGAGCTCAAATGGTTAACTGCAGCTATTAAGTGAAGCAGAGTCATCAAAACCTTTCTTTCTTCCTTTGTTTTCTTTTCTGCCTGCTTCAGATAGGCTGTTACTAAGCCATTGGTGCTGTGATAAGACACATTATTTACAGACTAACTAGAAAGTAAACAAAGGAAACTTATTTAAAATTGAAGGAAAAAAAGAGGTAAAAGATGCTTTTTTAAAAACAAAACTGCCATAAAGATTGCTTTACTCAAATTTTGGTTCACAGCTTTCACAGATTATATATTGGAGAAAACACAATTTAGCCATGGAAACAGGTTCCAGTTTTGTCAGACAATAACGTGTATCCAGGTATTTTTTATAAAATACTGAGTGTGTACTGTTACCTTACAGTTGGAATCCCAAGGTAAAAGCTATGAGACCTTTGCTTGTGTGTGTATACCTGTTTAGACATGTTTGTGTGTATGTACATATGTAGACATGTTTGTATGTACATATGTAGACATGTTTGTATGTACATATGTAGACATGTTTGTGTATGTACATATGTAGATGTTTGTATGTACATATGTAGACGTTTGTAGGTACATATGTAGATGTTTGTGTGTATGTACGTATGTAGACATGTATGTATGTACATATGTAGACATGTTTGTGTGTATGTACACATGTAGACATGTTTGTGTGTAGACATCTGTGTATGTACATATGTAGACGTGTTTGTACGTACATATGTAGACATGTTTCTGTGCATGTACATATGTAGGTATGTTTGTGTGTATGTACATATGTAGACATGTTTGTGTGTATGTACATATGTAGATATGCTTGTGTGTATGTACATATGTAGACATGTTTGTGTGTATGTACATATGTAGATATGTTTGTGTGTTATGTCTAGCCTGCTATCAAATTGACTTACAAGTAAGTAAGTGCTCATAAGTCAGGAAGCTTTTCAAGTTCACATAAATTTAATAATCCTTGACAAATAAAACTGGTTTTAAGATTATTGGTGGCCGGGCGCGGTGGCTCAAGCCTGTAATCCCAGCACTTTGGGAGGCCGAGGCGGGTGGATCACGAGGTCAGGAGATCGAGACCATCCTGGCTAACATGGTGAAACCCCGTCTCTACTAAAAATACAAAAAACTAGCCGGGCGTGGTGGCGGGCGCCTGTAGTCCCAGCTACTCGGAGGCTGAGGCGGGAGAATGGCGTGAACCCGGGAGGTGGAGCTTGCAGTGAGCCGAGATCGCGCCACTGCACTGCAGCCTGGGCCACAGAGCGAGACTCCGTCTCAAAAAAAAAAAAAGATGGAAAAAAAAAGATTATTGGTGACATAATATTAGAAATATCTTCAAAATGATCAGCATATTTTTATCTGAGTTTACTGAACAAATGGTTTTGTATTTATCTCTGTCTATATATTAAGGTGTCAGGATATGACATAAAGGCTATAGGGCCATAAACCCAGCCAAAAACAGAATAATTCTTGTTTGGGTGATTTTATAGATGAGTTAGACTCATTTAATATTACTAGTTCAATGAAACAGTTAAATCTTCTGTGCTATTAACAAAATGCTACATATATTGAACTTTTAAGGTTCCTACTTAGGTAAAACACCTTATGTCCAGACTTTAAAAATGGGTAATAGGGACATAATTAAATAATTACTAATACTTTTGGGTAATATCCTAGTTTTCAAAAGTACCTAGATAAACTGTTAAAATGGAAAACTGAGTACACGCTGGTTAGGAGACTTCAACATTCTAGAGAAATTCTTTTAATTTAAAATCTTAAAATCATTTTGATGCTTACTGATGTTCAGTCAATTCCAATTGAGGTGCAGTTATATAGAGAAAAAACTGTTCTAAAAATTGTGAAATGTTTCTCATCCTTATACAATACTAATGTCTGATAGGTTCAGGATTTCTTTTTCCTAGGTTTCTATAAAATGTGCCAAAGAAGAGGTATGTCCTCATTGGGAAAAAAAGAATTATTTTGTCTAATCCAAAAGTTTTTTTAAAGTTGATCCAAAATTACGAGTTTGAAAAAGGTTATTTATGAAACCAAACTAGAAAGGAAGCAGTAAATGGTGAAGAGAGATGTGAAGAAAGATATAGACAAGAACATGTATTTTCGGTAAGGAAAGTTATCAAGAAAAAAGAGTAATTTTATATGAGAAAGAATCCTGCATGGTAAATTATTCTCCTAAAGGAAAATGACTGGTTATTTAAGAAACAGGATCTTATTACAAGGTTAATCTAGAAAAAGAAAATCCAAAATAATTTTAAAAAGGAACAGGTACCACAGGACAAGTATACAGTCCAAGCATGTGACAGATGGTCTGTGTAAGTCATGACAAGGCTCGTGAAGGGGAATTTATAAAAGGAATTTTGTATGTAATGAAGTTAGGTATAATTGAAAAGGAATTGTTTATAATAGTCTTTCTAAAGTATGGTCCCCTATATTAAACCAATATTTTCTTAAGGTATCAATTTTCTCTTAATAAAATGACAAGAAATTTTGATTTTCTATTCCATAATCGATTTCTTTTGAAAACTTGTGAGATTCATATCTCAAATGTTCAATTGTTGTCTTGCTGCTATCAGCTTTTTCTCCCTTTGACGTGGCCTGGGATAACTCTACCCTTCAGCTTCCTGTCAGCTCCTGTAACTTTTCTTAGTTCTGAATGTTGTGGCCTGATGCTGAAATATTTTATCTTAGAGGTCTATAAAAGCAGTGTTTTCCTCCAGGATAACTTGATTCTATACTCTTGGGGTTTTTTTTTTTTTTTCGGTGTGTCTAAATTTTCACTGTAATCAGGAAAGTTACCATGCAGCTACTAAGAGTCATCTGTTCCCCAGTTCTACTCATAACCTTGTACACACTCTTCCCATGTTTGATTGAACTCAAGCACTGTTTATTATAAGTTGCACTTCCAGATTATCTAAACAGGCTATCCCCTAAGGAGAGGGAGTCGCACTAAAAAGGGTTTTCCTTTGAATTTTTGGTAACTGCCTTAAGAAACAAGATTTTACATTTTATCAAGATAGTTCCTACGTTGCCTTTATAAAGTGCTTAATTGCTTTTTAAAAAGCTATGAAATTTGAAAGGAGTAAGGTTTTTACACATGTGTAACTTTCTGTATTGCCTTTAAAGTCTTTCAATGATCACTTTGGTTAAATGAATAACTATTGTTTTACAAGCACC
>NW_022163057.1:0-3665 GCF_008728515.1 Papio anubis | reverse complement strand
TTTAAGTCTATTACTGTAAACCATTGATGGTCATATGGGATTTTGCTGAGGATGGTGTAAGGATTAGGGACATCGGGATGAGAAGCCAGGACTATCTGGTTGTTACCCCTGAAACAGAAAGTTCTTCCAAGGAGCAGGTGATATCAGATGGAGGGAAACAAACAGAGGAGCGGTCTGCTTTTGAATCTACTAAAAGTGTTATGAGCTCATATTTTTGCCCCACCTCTAAATTTATCAAGAGCTTTTGGTGGGATTCGAGAGAAAAAATACATAGCCCCTGACCCCCCATTCTTCCTCAAAAGTCATGAGTGGAATAACTTCTTTTCCTTCTCCCAGTCAGAACATTCCCTCTTGAAGTGACCTACTCTACCACATTTAAAACACTTATCCTGTCCTTCCTCTTTTCCTACTCTAGGATTCTTTGGTTTTGCTTCCCTATGCCCTTTATAGGGCGTGACAGATGAAGACTTGGATCCTTCACAGGTTTTGGCCCCCTGGAAGCTTTGTTTAGAAGTGTGGGGTTTGGAGCCCCCTGCTGGAAGGTGGATAACATCATTTTTGCCTTCTGGTTTTGCTTCTCTTCATCCCTCCTCACATATACTCTCTGAGCTTCTCTGAGAAGCTCACTCATAGGATGGTCGTTCCAATTCTCTATCTTTTGTAATGTTTTCGAGATATCTGGCCAACCATTGGTGACAAAATGAAGCTTTAGCATTTTGTGCCCTAGTGGGTCTTCTAAATCTAAGTCTGCATATGTTCTCATTACTCTTTCAGTCTATCTACGAATTCCATAGGCCCTTCATCCTTCCCTTGTTGAATGTTGAATGCTCGGGAAAGATTTTATTTTTTGGGGGGGGTACTGACTCCCGAATTTATTATCATTTCCCTAAGGTCTTGCATATTTTCCCGGTGAGCTGCATTGTTATCCCATTGGGGGTCTTGGATGGGGCATTTTTGGTCCACAGCTGGAACGTTTTGACCAAGAGGATGTTCATGTTCCCAGACACAGCAGCCCTACAGATCATGTTCCTTTCTTCCCCTGAAAACAGGATGTCCAGGATGGACATTAACTGGGCCCAAGTGTATAACTGAGGTCCTAAAAATTGGTCAATTTGATCTGCCACTCCATAAGGGTCATCTAACAGTTGCTTGAATTCTTTTTTTAAATTTTGAACTTCTGAGCTAGTTGAGGGAGCATTCACGAAGCCAATGGCCCCCTTCCTTGGGACACCTCCCTTATGGGGAAGAGGGTTGGGGTTGACTCCTTAGACACAAGAGGAAAAAAATCCTTTTTACATTGTTCTACCTCACACTACAGTCCTTTTAGGGAATGGTACTTAGGCTGCTAAGGAGCAGGCTGATGGGATGATAATTCCCAAGAACAAGGCTTGTATGGAGGAGGGGATTTGGAGTGGGGTCTGGGGCAGCAGTGGCTGCCTGAGGAGGGTGATCGGGGGTACTAAGCAGAGGAAGATGGCCCAGGGGATCCCATGCATTGGAGTCTTTAGGCATTGGAACAAGCTTATTTTTCAGAGGTGCTAGATCGGGGTTTCCCCCGGTTCTCTTTAAAGGAAAAAGGAGGACAGGTCCTTATCTCCAACAAAGAGCATAGTCCAGCTCTTCTTGACTGGACTTTTATCATTCACATATTGAATTAAAAGCAGACACATCACATCCTCATTTGACCCAAACTTTGGCCAGAAGACTGAGGGTTTGAGGATGGGTTCTTGGGTCCAAATAAAACAGCAACATTTTATCATTTGTTGCTTTTCCTTATGCTTAGTCCTTTCATTATTTTTCCAATATTTTAACATGAAACCTAGGGGACTATCAAGGGGAATATCATTGCTGTTAGCTTTATCCTTTTTACTACCTGTCTTACTTGGAGCATTTCCCATTTGGGTGCTAGTCAGCTCAATCCGTCATACTAGAGATTTCTTGCCTTTCCTACCTTGGAAGTTTGGGGTGAGGCTGAACCCATTATATTAGAGACTTCTTGCCTTCCCTCTCCTGAGAGGCTTAACCTCACCTACTGGAGGTCTCTTGCACTCTTCTCCTTTTGCTTCGTCCTCTCTGGCCACTTCCTTAGAGGGAATTTAGGTCCCTCTTAGCATTGGCAGGTTCACTATAAGCTCCTGACCTGGAGTCCTTTACAGGAGGGCCACAATAAGCCATATGAGGTGACCATGAAACGCAGACTGGACTCCCTCACTCCACACTCAACGTCCTTGGATCTCATTCATGCACTTTCAACCTCCAAGATATCCTGACCACCAAGGAAATACTTTCTTGCACCTGCCACGTTTCTTACTTTGGTCTGTGCACAGTTACCTGGTCATGGAAGTGTGTGAGGATCCTTCCACCCTCACTGCTGACAGTCCGTGTTTTTTCATCACTCCAGGGGAAGTCTCAATCCCCTTGCCTCTGAGGCCATGGCAACAAGGCAGTCGGATACATCTCCTCATGACAGATGATGAGGGACCTCTCCCCAGAGGAGAAAGTGAATCTCAGACGAGCCCCCAAGATGGTTGGAA
Source organism: Papio anubis (assembly GCF_008728515.1). NCBI lineage: Eukaryota > Metazoa > Chordata > Mammalia > Primates > Cercopithecidae > Papio > Papio anubis. The sequence continues at coordinate 1,131 of NW_022163057.1, read as the reverse complement.
ATAAATGCTTGGTGCCACAAAGAAGAATAAGCACTCCAGCAGAAAGCTTTCTCAGCAAGGCAATTTATTTCTGCAGAAGACTGCCACTTGTGCCTGGCGTGCTGCAAGAGCACACTGAGGAAGGCAGGGCAGGGATTTTTATCCCTAACGCAGCAGATCCTGTAGCTGTGTCCTTTCCCCATTGGCTGGAGTCGTACTGCACGATCTAACTGACCCGATTGGCTACTATTTAAAATTGAATAGGGCTTATTAGGCGGGAAGGGAGAGACTGTCTGTTACAGCATAAGGCATGTCGCCCAGGGTGGAGAGAAGTGGCATGATCTTGGCTCACTACAACCTCCATCCCCCGGGTTCAAGCAATTCTCCTGCCTCAGCCTCCCAAGTAGCTGGGATTACAGCACACGCCACCACCCACAACTAATTTTTGAATTTTTAGCAGAGATGGGGTTTTACCATGTAGGCCAGGCTGGTCTCAAACTCCTGACCTCAGGTGATCCACCCACCTTGGCCTCCCAAAGTGCTGGGATTACAAGCATTGAGTCACCACGACTGGCCAATGCCACATATTTTTGCTTTTGTTTTTTTTCTTTTCTTTACACAGGTGCTAATGAACTCAGGTATAATTAACCCTCAGGGGTTAATTATTCACTAACTACAGTAATAAAGTCCAATTTTTATGAACAGGTTTTCAGTTCTTTGATATTGTCCTACATTCAGAAATCACAAATGAAACATACTGGAATGTGTGGCGTGAACAATGTCTTGGAGATTAACATCCAGGTTTTTACATATTACACAGAACAACATGAAAGCTGGTACCATATGGGAACCAAAGGAACTGTCCGCGAGAACATAGAATTTTAAGAACATCAATTATTAAGAGGTTACATGGAAGCAGAAGTGCTCCTAGATGTTTCCATTATCTAGACAGAAAAATTCAACAGATGAGCCCCAGTGAGTTAAGGAACATCCTTGACTGCTGTGGGTGATGGTCTTTCCATCCAAAGCAGAGTGTGAAACCTGACGGCTTTCAAAGGACCCCCCAGTGCTCCACATCTCAAAAGTTGCTCCCACAAATCTGGAATGCTATCTGTTCCTGAGGGATCAGGTCCCACCTGTGTCTCTGAGACA
>NW_022163056.1:0-3667 GCF_008728515.1 Papio anubis | reverse complement strand
TACTAAAAATACAAAAACTAGCTGGAAATCACTTGAAACCAGGAGGCAGAGGTTGCAGTAAGCCGAGATCGCACCACTGCACTCCAGCCTGGGTGACAGAGTGAGACCCTGTTTAAAAAAAAAAAAGAAAACTCGCTCCACTTTATTGAGGGACCAGTTTATTCTCATGCCTTACTCAGTGTCCATTGTAAAAAGTTCTCTATTATCCACTCTAAGTTATGACATAACATGAATAATTTTAAGGCCTAGAAATGTCCTTGGCTGTATAAATCTGCATGGCTCTTAAATCTCTTCCTAGTTCGATTTTATGTATAAAATTTACCTTTCTGCAGTTTTTGACAGATATTGATAATTCAAAATATAATATATATGTGTATTGTTTCATTGCCCTTAAATATTTCCACACGATTTTAGAGAATCCTCACAACAGTCTTGCCAGCTATATAGTATTGCCCCTATTTCATATGTGTGGAAACTGAATTCCACAGGGGTCATGTGACTTGAAGGCCACACAGTAATAAAGTGACAATGCCTGGTCTAGACAGCATGTCCCTTCATTCTCGGTCCAGGACATTGCTATTGCAAACCACTGCAGCTTCTAAGCCTCTAAAAATCAATACCACATTCTCCTCAGAATGACACAGAGCCTCTTATGAAGCTGACTTCATCCTGTTCTGCCCCTTATTAACATTAGATATCAGTGGCTGAGAGAATGGAGAGAGACTCACATAGTCAACTATTACTGACAATGATCCTGCATTGTGTTAATAGTTACATTGGGAGAAGACCAACCACTTTGTCAAATTGTAAGGCCTGGACTTTCTTGGGAGCTTCTCAGCCTTGCATATTTAAAACTTCCATAGGTACTTTCAGATTATAGAGACAGAAGCTTTTCAAAAAAAAATTCCTTTACACATTCAGATGTGGCAAAACTCTGATACAGTTTTTTTGTTTTGTTTTGTTTTGAGACAGTACCTCCCTCCATTGCACAGGCAGAGCGATGTGGTGCACTCACTGCTTGCTGCAACCTTAGCCTTGCAAGTTCAAGTGATCCTCCCACCTCAGCCTCCCAAGTAGGTGGCACCAGAGGCACATACCGCCATGCCCCGCTAATTTTTAAAATAATTTTTTTGTAGAGATGAGATCTTACTATTTTACATAAGCTGGTCTTGAACTTTGACACAAGGTTATTACTGAATTCTTTAACTATTACAATATAGTTTTGCACATTAATTCAGAGGACACAGTTCTTTTGAAATAAGGTATGTTTAAAGTTAAATAAATACAGAGTTACAGGTTGAAAGGAAAAAACATAACGTTGTCTTTCCTTTGAATTAGAGCACTAAACTGAGATTTTGAAAATATCCTTTTATTCTTTTCGGTTTTCTAAGTCCAGCATCTCAAACTTACATCTAATCAGAGCTCTCACAGTTCTGCCCTACCTACCGTATAAACCAGATACGTACACTCCCTGGGTTTTCACAAATGGTTAATGGCGTCTTTATTCTTCTTTGGCTCAGTCCCAAAAACCTAGCAATCATTCTTGACTGCCCTTTCCCTTACATATTATAGCAAAATAAATCTGAATTTCAGCCCTTCTGATAAACCCTACTGCTCCCCTCCAAATCCTACCCATATCTTCCTCCAATTGCCACTTCATTGACTTCCCCACATTTCCAATCTCTCTCAGCGCCCCCAGGTCAATTCTGTATGCAACAAGTGGAGGAGTCACATTAGCACATCGTGCAGACCATGCCATTCTGCTCTTCTTCAGTGGCTTGGCTGCATGGGCTTTGGCCCTGACCTACCTTGCCAGCTTTCCAGCATTCCTCTCTTGCACCATTCCCCAGGCCATGATGGTCTTCTTGTTCATCTTTGAAAAGTCTGTGCGTATTTCCACCTTAAGGTCTTTACATTTGTTAGTCCCTCTGCCAGGCACACACTTCCCTGAGGTCTTTGCAGAGTTGATTCCTTCAATTCGTTCCTTCTCACTGTCACATCTTCACAGACATGCTCCTGACTCTACCAAAAGTATTCCTCTTTCACTTCTCCTCATCTTCTCTGTTTCCTCCTGCTTATTTTTCTTCATTGCACCTTCACTACCTCACTTCTATTGAATATTCATTTACTTGTAATCTGCCTCCCCTAGTGAACTCCACTGAAAGCAGGGACTTCATTCGCTGCTCCATCCCTAATCCTTACAGCAGTTCCTGCACAATATTTTCTTTCAAGTTATAAAGTAATGCTTTATAATTAGAAGTAAAATACATACTTTTGATTAAGTGTGAACCAAAACCCCAATTACAGACTAAGAACACTTGCAAAGTGCAGCTTTAACAAGGGAAAAGAATGAGCTGTCAGGAGAACTGATAAGTTAAATGAAGAAAGTGAAAGTTGAGCCGAGCTTGACCTGAAACAAGGCATTACAGAAGCAAAGAGAAGAGGAGAAATAATGAGAGAAGGAAACGAAGACTGAAATTAAAAATAGGAAGTTCACTGAGGCCAGCTTCAGTGTCACACAGTACCAGAGAAGAACAAATCCTATAAGTAGCCATGGAGGGAGATTTGGCACTGGGCACAGTGCTGCCAAGGTTATTACTCTGTAAAAGAGCTTTGGGGACTCTTTAATGATGATGGCAGGCACTATGTTGAAAGGTTTGCTGCAGGGAGCACCTGAGATAGAAAGTGAACAGCAAAGTGCATGAGATAATGTAGCTTATATCTGGTAATTGTACAAGTGAAAGATTGAAATATTTATTGTTTAGAAATTTTAAACAGAACAGGCACATGAGACAGGGACCCAAACTGTTTTTAAAGATCAGGTTTACTAGAATCTAAAATGAGGTTTATCCCAGAATATTCACACACACAAAAATTCAAAGACAGACAAACTGGCAAAGGGAGGAGGACAAGACAGGGGGTTCTCATGCATATGCCTACTGACTTGACCATCGCTGTGCAAATGGTGTTGTGAGGGGAAAATAAGAAATCTGAAAATAGAATCAGAAATGTTACTTATTCCCCCAACACACACAAACACACAGACAAACTGCATCACACAAATGAATATGTCTATATGGAACCAATCAAAGGTCTCTTGATATTCATTTGATGGCCCAGTGAATTCAAAGCCAAAATCCCTGGGTTCCAGAAGAGGTCAGATCACAAATTAATTGAGTGGCCTTATGTGTCATTTCACTCCTCTAACCCACTTTCACATGGGAAAATGAGAGGATTTAATTAGATCATTACTAAAGCCCATTCCAATTCTAATAATCCTTGTTCCATAACAAGTGGCATTGATATGGGATAGGTAAAGTAAATTATAACTGTAATACAGCTTCTAAAGATTGACCCATTCAGGGCCGGATGCAGTGGCTCACACCTGTAATCCCAGCACTTTGGGAGGCTAAGGTGGGCAGATCACTTGAGCCCAGGAGTTCGAGACAAGCCTGGGCAAAATGGTGAAACCCCATCTCTACAAAAAAATACAAAAAATTTAGTTAGGCATGGTCATGTAGGCCTGTAGTTCTAGCTACTCACAAGGCTGAGGCAGGAGGATAGCTTGAGCCTGGGAAGTTGAGGTGGCAGTGAGCCAAGACTGGGTCACTGCACTCAGCCTGGGTGACAGTGCAAGACCTTGTCTCCAAAAAAAAAAAAAAAAAAA
>NW_022163055.1:0-3667 GCF_008728515.1 Papio anubis | reverse complement strand
TGAAATCTTTTAAAATACCTTTTCCATTGCATCTCTTTTCTCCATTTTTTTTTTTTTTTTGTTTTTTGTTTTTTTAGTGATTTGGGATTGCAGAATTCTTTAGCTTACTGAGTCAGCGGAAATGGGCATATTAATTCATTTTTGTAAATGAATGTTCTGCATTCAAGCCTGCTGGGTCAAGGTGCTAGGTCTGCCCTCAGGAGTTTCCTACAATCCATACACACTGAGCTTCACTCTCTAATTATGAATGTTCTCCTATCCTGTTCTTCCAGAGTTGGCATTGCTCAGAAAAGCACCATTGCTTTATAATTTCTTCTAGAACATCAGAATTGGCAAGAGTAGCGTCTAATGCAATTATGTTAGTCCCTGAGTGCCAATGGGTAAACCTTTCCAAAGCCATTTAAATTGATCGAGAAGATAAAATGCTAAGAAGTCAATATTCTGAACAAGCAAGGGAAGTTTGTATACTGAGCACCCTCCCATCTGCAAAACTGGATCTAACAAGTAGAACAGTAGTAGGAAATGCGGCTTGGTTTGAAGGTAATGTTGGATGACATGCTTGGTATGACCAAGTCACAATTAAATATAATCAAAAGAAAGTTGTTGAAAATTGTTTCTCTACTTCACTTTGGTGGAACACCATTGTACAGAGCACATTCAAAATTAAGAGCCTTGTGTGTATTTAGCTTAATTAAATATTTAATCAAATGTCATCTACCTATTATTTCCACTCTACAATTTTCCATAACACCTGGAAGAGTTAGCTAATTTTTAACATTGCTGTTGACTTTGTCAAAATTGAACATTATTGTTTTATGCTTCTATCTCTGGTTGTCACAGAATGTCACCCTCTCTCATCACCTTCAGCTTTGTAGGAGAATCCAGCTGGAATTAGTAATCACTCACAGCATTTAAAAGCTTGGCTGACCTGAATGAGATGCTCAGGAAATATCCACGTTAAAAAATAAAATTGCTATGCATTGTTGTGATTTTCACATATTTTCACTTCACTCCTGGAAATGATTTCTCAATCTTAATCAGAAGAAAAATGTGAGCAGATATGTTATGTAAGACAGTGGAACAGGGACCAGGCACTAGGTAGAGGCCATTTAATTAAAAAGTGTAAAATAAATAGACTGTAAAATTCAGCTAGTCTTATATAAAAACAGTCTGCTTGGGAGAACTCAGTGATGATTTAGATTAACATGTAAATTTCTGGAAAAGAGAAATAAGCTATGAGTCTTATTAGCTTAGTTTTTGCTTTTGTTATTTTTATGTTCAAGATTACAGGTTAAGTAAAATTTTTTAAAAGGAGAGGAAGGAAGAGAGAAGAGTAAGAAATAAGTCAGTCATATGAGTGAATGATGGCAGATTGCAATCAAAGAATGTTATTCTGGTTGGCTTGTCTAACATTAAATGGATAACAGCAAATTTTTCCATAATATGTCAAATTGCTTCAATAGTGATTAGGACCACGAAATGTCTGGACTGTGGCTTCAAAACAGTTTCAACCAGATTTATAACAAAGAAGCAATGTCCTGGAGAGGAATTTTGTTGTTTGCTAGGGGGCACTGTGAGGCTATCTTTGCCTTGTTTATTCTTTTGAGTTGTTAGTGGTTGGTCCATTTTAATTATCTGTGTTTCTATGAAAGATGAAGTATTACATTGTTAATTACTGAGTTTTCAGCTTCATAATGGATTTTGTCTAACTACTTTTGACTCTGCATGTTGCCTGTGCCCTTCAAATTCTACGTTTTCTGGAGATATTTCGGTAAATTGGAAACAATAGATTATCATGGAAGTGTAATGTAGAAAATAACTAAATCCTACCTCCACAATGAAGAATATACTTTGTTTTCCCCTAAAATAACTAGGCCTAAGAACAGCACAAAATTTGGTGTTGAGTCTTTGAATCTTGGCATTTCCATACTGTGAAATATCCCTTCTGTTTTGAAGTAAATGAGGGAATTTCTAAAGCAAGGTGCTGTCCTCCCCTATTACCAGGAGGGCCTGGCTCACCTATGATCACAGTATGATTAATAACAATTTTAGAAAGCTCTGGGGACAGGATGGTCCCATCAGTCTTGGTTCAGAGGTTTTAATTTTCTAGGGGGAAAAGAAGGTAGTTTTCAAGCCACTGCTGCTTGCACATGAGAACAGCAAAATCAAGTCAATTTCAGCTTCCTCTGATGCCATTTGTACATAGTAGAGTTCTCTTGGCTAAATTGCATTTGATATTTTCATGGTCCAGGTAAAGCCACTCAACAGTTAAATTATTTCATCCAAATTCTCAGAAATTAAGAGAACAACTTTCACTGTAAATGTTCCAACAACAAACAGAGAACATTCACAGGGTCAACAGAAAGATGGAGAGCTCCCAGCTTGAAAATCTGTAGTGATTTCAGACATATACAACCTTATTTCAAGCTATGGAGGGATAAAATAGTAGTCTGCTTGCAAGTTAAAGCAGCAGTTAGTAGATTTTGCAAGGGAAGGGTCATCCAGATGGCATATATTGCTAAGAATTAGAGCAATCCTTCTCAAACCTTTAACCTTAAACCCACTTCATTTCCAGGTAGCCTAATTCTTATGGTAGCCACTCAATGATGACCAATGGACACGGCTACAAGGCATGATAGAGGCCGATTCAGATTAAGATCTGAATGGGCAACTGTTACCAAGTCAGGATACCCATTTCTTACTTCTTACTAACATAATCCTAATTTAATTGAATGTGTCAGTTGCCCAGCTAAAAGTCTATTTCTTTTTTTTTTTTTGGAATGGAGTTCTACTCTTGTTGCCCAGGCCGGAGTGCAATGGCATGATCTCGGCTCACTGCAACCTCCGCCTCCTGGATCCAAGTGATTCTCCTGCCTCCAAGCGATTCTCCTGCCTCAGCCTCCTGAGTAGCTGGGATTATAGGAACACACCACCCCACCCAGCTAACTTTTGTATTTTTAGTAGAGACAGGGTTTTACCATGTTGGATAGGTTGGTCTCGAACTCCTGACCTCAGGTGATCCACCTGCCTTGGCCTCCCAAAGTGCTGGGACTATAAGCATTAGCCACTGCACCCAGCCCTAAAAGTCTCTTTCTACAACTTTCCTTGGATCTAAGTTTTCCCGTGTGAAACAGTTCTGACCAATAGATTTAAGAGAAAGTTTTTTGTTGTTGCTTCCAAGAAGTCATCTAAAATGGGCCAAATTTGGATAGATTGTTCCTTAGCTTTTTGTCTTTTCCAGCCTCCCCTATTTCTGGAACATAGAATGACTGATGAAGAATTTTATGACTGTGAGGTTACCAGCATGTGGGTGGGATGGCTGAGCACAATGATAGAAGGAGTCACGTTTTTGGTGATATCATAGAGTCTCATGCCAGCACTTTGCTACCTAACCCACTCTAGACTTCTCATCACCTGATAATAAAACCCTTGCCCCTGCTTTACATAAACCACTGCTAATTTATTTTTCCTTTAATACAGTTGAATTAAATTTTTATCTGATACACACATTATAGTAAAGATATAAGCTATTGACACAACAAACAGTAAACAAATGTGTTAAAAGTGTTTAAAATTTCTTTTGTTATTTTCTTTTGAAAATTTAAATATTTCATATTTTATACAATTTTTTAATGAAATATATTTTAGGCAAAATTCATGATGATCC
>NW_022163054.1:0-3668 GCF_008728515.1 Papio anubis | reverse complement strand
CTATTGATTCTGTTTCTCTGAAGAGCCCTGATTAATACAGATCTTAATACTAAGAAACCAGGCACTGCTGCAACCAACACCTGGAAATGGGTAATGGGTAGAAGCTGGAGAGTTTTCAGTATGTCCTGGAAATATGGATGTTAAAGGAGATTCTAGTGGGGTCTCAGATGAAAATTAGGAGCATATTATTAGGAATGGGAGGAAAGATGATTCTTATTATAAAGCAGCAAAGAACTTGATGGAAATGTATTCTAGTATTTCATGGAAGGTAGAAATTGTGAGTGAAAACAGTTGTTATTTAGCTGATAAAATTTTTAAGCAAAGTGTTGAAAAGGTGGTTGCTTTCTTTTGATTCCTTATAGTAAAATGCAAAGGAAGAGATAAAGAAGGAATTGTTAAGCAAAAAGGAACTGGAACTTGAAAACTGAAAATTCTCAGTCCATCCATAATGCAATAAATGAGAGAGATGTTCTGAAGAGAGGACACCAATGGTGTGATTACTAGACTGTCATTCAATAAAGAACTACAGAATTATATAAGCACAGACACTGACAGTTGGAACTAAAAGGGATGAAGATGGGATAATTGGAGAGAATGAGAACATAAAGCTATTTGGCTGCACACATGCACTATTTTCCAGGAAGAGGAAGAATGCCCCATTTATTGCACTATGGATGGGCTCTGAATTATCCAGGCAATTCAGAGATCATCAGGGATACCTCCTTGGTCTCAACAGGCCAAGAAATTTCTGCGTAAAGCATTGGGGGTTAGAAGCATGGTGCAGAACCATTGAATGGGAGTTCTAGAAGCTTTGGGTACAGGAAATTGACCTATAGTGTGGATGTGATGCTCTATCCCAGTGGTCCTAGAGAAAAGACTATTAAACCAAAGAAGAGTGTTCTTTAGCCTTATGATCAAATGGAACAATTTGACTTGCCTGGTTTTCTACTTGTTTTAGATACCTCAAAATTCATGTGTGAAAACCCTAAACCTCAATGTGAGTATATTTGGAGATAGGGTTTTCAGGATGTAATTGAGATTAAATGAGATATTAGTGGTGGTGTCTTAATCTGAAATAATTAGTGCCCTTATAAGAAGAGAAAGGAAAAGACCAAACCTATGACTGATTGGAGTACCTGAAGGAGATGGGGAGAATGGGAACAAGTTGGAAAACATACTTCAGGATATCATCCAGGAGAACTTCCCTAACTTAACAAGATAGGCCAATATTCATATTCAGGAATCCAGAGAACCCTAGTAAGATACTTCATGAGAAGATCAACTCCAAGACACATAATCATTAGGTTCTCCTAGGTCAAAATGAAGGCAAAATTGTTCAGGGTAGCAAGACAGAAAGACCAGATCTTCTATAAAGTAAAGCCCATAAGACTAACAGCAGATCTCTCAGTAGAAACTCTACAAGCCAGAAGAGATTGGGGGCCAATTGTCAACATTCTTAAAATAATTTCCAACCAAGAGTTTCATATCCAGCCAAACTAAGCTTTATAAATGAAGGAGAAATAAAATTCTTTTCAGACAAGCAAATGATGAGGCAATTCATTACCACTAGGCCTGCCTTGCAAGAGCTCCTGAAGGAAGCACTAAATATGAAAAGGAATAAACATTACCAGCCACTGCAAACAAACAAACAAACAAAAAACACTGAAGTACAAAGACCAATGACATTAAGAAGCAACTACATCACAAGTCTGTCAAATAACCAGCTAGCCTCATGATGATGATTCAGGATCAAATTAACACATAACAATATTAACCTTAAATGTAAATGTGCTAAATGCCCCTATTGAAAGGCACAGCATATCAAACTGGATAAAGAGTCAAGACCCCTTGGTGTGTTGTATTCAAGAGACCCATCTGACATGCAAAGACACACATAGGCTCAAAATAAAGGGATGGAGGAAAATTTACGAAGCAAATGGAAAACAGAAGAAAGCAGGGGTTGCAGTTCTAGTTTCTGACAAAGCAGACTTTATACCAACAAAAATTTAAAAAGTCAAAGGGCATGACATAATGATAAAGGGTTCGATTCAATAAGAAGAATTAACAATTCTAAATAAATATGCACCCAATACAGGAGCATTCAGATTCATAAAACAATTTCTTAGAGACCTATAGAGAGACTTAGACTCCCATACAATAATAATGAGAGACTTTAACACCTCACTGTCAATATTAGACCACTGAGACAGAAAATTAATTAGGAAATTCAGGACTTGAACTCAGGTCTGGATCAAGTGAACCTGATAGATATCTACAGAACTCTCCACCCAGAAACAACAGAATATACTTTTTTCTTGGCACCACATGACTCTTGCTCTACAACTGATCTCATAATTGGAAGTAAAACCCTAGAAGAAAGTCAAGGTAATACCATTCAGGACGTAGGCATAGGTAATGATTTCATGATGAAACATCAAATACAATTGCAACAAAAGAAAAAAATTGACAAATCAGATCTAAATAAAATAAAGAGCATCTGCACAGCAAAAGAAACTATCATCAGAGTGAACAGACAACTTACAGAAGAGGAGAAAAATTTTGCAATCTATCTGTCTAACAGACGTTTAATGTTCAGTCTACAAGGAACTTAAACAAATTTACAAGAAAAAAACAAACAATCCCATTAAAAAGTGGGCAAAGGACATGAACAGACATTTCTCAGAAGAAGTCAGTTATGCAGCCAAAAACTATATGTAGGAAAGCTCAACATCACAAATTATTAGGGAAATGCAGACAAAAACCAAAATGAGATACCATTTCATGCCAGTCAGAATGGTGATTATTAAAAAGTCAAGAAACAACAGATACTGGTGAGGTTGTGAAGAAATTGGAATGTTTTTACACTATTGATGGGAATGCAAATTAGTTCAACCATTGTGGAAGACAATGTGGCAATTCCTGAAAGACCTAAAACCAGAAATACCATTTGATCCAGCAATCCGAATCCTGGGTATATACTCAAAGGAATATAAATTATTCTATTATAAAGAAACATGCACACATATATTCACTGCAACACTATTGACAATAGCAATGACATGGAAGCAACCCAAATTTCCAGCAATGATATATTGGATAAAGAAAATGTGGTACAGGCCGGGCGCGGTGGCTCAAGCCTGTAATCCCAGCACTTTGGGAGGCCGAGACGGGTGGATCACGAGGTCAGGAGATCGAGACCATCCTGGCTAACACGGTGAAACCCCGTCTCTACTAAAAAAATACAAAAAACTAGCTGGGCGAGGTGGCGGGCACCTGTAGTCCCAGCTACTCGGGAGGCTGAGGCAGGAGAATGGCATGAACCCGGGAGGCGGAGCTTGCAGTGAGCCGAGATCGCGCCACTGCACTCCAGCCTGGGTGACAGAGCGAGACTCTGTTTCAAGAAAATAAATAAATAAAAACCATAATCGTACAGGAGTAATAATAAGCATAATATAAAAAATAAGCCGGCCGGGCGCGGTGGCTCAAGCCTGTAATCCCAGCACTTTGGGAGGCCGAGATGGGCGGATCATGAGGTCAGGAGATCGAGACCATCCTGGCTAACACGGTGAAACCCCGTCTCTACTAAAAAAATACAAAAAACTAGCTGGGCGAGGTGGCGGGCACCTGTAGTCCCAGCTACTCGGGAGGCTGAGGCAGGAGAATGGCAT
>NW_022163053.1:0-3668 GCF_008728515.1 Papio anubis | reverse complement strand
CTATTGATTCTGTTTCTCTGAAGAGCCCTGATTAATACAGATCTTAATACTAAGAAACCAGGCACTGCTGCAACCAACACCTGGAAATGGGTAATGGGTAGAAGCTGGAGAGTTTTCAGTATGTCCTGGAAATATGGATGTTAAAGGAGATTCTAGTGGGGTCTCAGATGAAAATTAGGAGCATATTATTAGGAATGGGAGGAAAGATGATTCTTATTATAAAGCAGCAAAGAACTTGATGGAAATGTATTCTAGTATTTCATGGAAGGTAGAAATTGTGAGTGAAAACAGTTGTTATTTAGCTGATAAAATTTTTAAGCAAAGTGTTGAAAAGGTGGTTGCTTTCTTTTGATTCCTTATAGTAAAATGCAAAGGAAGAGATAAAGAAGGAATTGTTAAGCAAAAAGGAACTGGAACTTGAAAACTGAAAATTCTCAGTCCATCCATAATGCAATAAATGAGAGAGATGTTCTGAAGAGAGGACACCAATGGTGTGATTACTAGACTGTCATTCAATAAAGAACTACAGAATTATATAAGCACAGACACTGACAGTTGGAACTAAAAGGGATGAAGATGGGATAATTGGAGAGAATGAGAACATAAAGCTATTTGGCTGCACACATGCACTATTTTCCAGGAAGAGGAAGAATGCCCCATTTATTGCACTATGGATGGGCTCTGAATTATCCAGGCAATTCAGAGATCATCAGGGATACCTCCTTGGTCTCAACAGGCCAAGAAATTTCTGCGTAAAGCATTGGGGGTTAGAAGCATGGTGCAGAACCATTGAATGGGAGTTCTAGAAGCTTTGGGTACAGGAAATTGACCTATAGTGTGGATGTGATGCTCTATCCCAGTGGTCCTAGAGAAAAGACTATTAAACCAAAGAAGAGTGTTCTTTAGCCTTATGATCAAATGGAACAATTTGACTTGCCTGGTTTTCTACTTGTTTTAGATACCTCAAAATTCATGTGTGAAAACCCTAAACCTCAATGTGAGTATATTTGGAGATAGGGTTTTCAGGATGTAATTGAGATTAAATGAGATATTAGTGGTGGTGTCTTAATCTGAAATAATTAGTGCCCTTATAAGAAGAGAAAGGAAAAGACCAAACCTATGACTGATTGGAGTACCTGAAGGAGATGGGGAGAATGGGAACAAGTTGGAAAACATACTTCAGGATATCATCCAGGAGAACTTCCCTAACTTAACAAGATAGGCCAATATTCATATTCAGGAATCCAGAGAACCCTAGTAAGATACTTCATGAGAAGATCAACTCCAAGACACATAATCATTAGGTTCTCCTAGGTCAAAATGAAGGCAAAATTGTTCAGGGTAGCAAGACAGAAAGACCAGATCTTCTATAAAGTAAAGCCCATAAGACTAACAGCAGATCTCTCAGTAGAAACTCTACAAGCCAGAAGAGATTGGGGGCCAATTGTCAACATTCTTAAAATAATTTCCAACCAAGAGTTTCATATCCAGCCAAACTAAGCTTTATAAATGAAGGAGAAATAAAATTCTTTTCAGACAAGCAAATGATGAGGCAATTCATTACCACTAGGCCTGCCTTGCAAGAGCTCCTGAAGGAAGCACTAAATATGAAAAGGAATAAACATTACCAGCCACTGCAAACAAACAAACAAACAAAAAACACTGAAGTACAAAGACCAATGACATTAAGAAGCAACTACATCACAAGTCTGTCAAATAACCAGCTAGCCTCATGATGATGATTCAGGATCAAATTAACACATAACAATATTAACCTTAAATGTAAATGTGCTAAATGCCCCTATTGAAAGGCACAGCATATCAAACTGGATAAAGAGTCAAGACCCCTTGGTGTGTTGTATTCAAGAGACCCATCTGACATGCAAAGACACACATAGGCTCAAAATAAAGGGATGGAGGAAAATTTACGAAGCAAATGGAAAACAGAAGAAAGCAGGGGTTGCAGTTCTAGTTTCTGACAAAGCAGACTTTATACCAACAAAAATTTAAAAAGTCAAAGGGCATGACATAATGATAAAGGGTTCGATTCAATAAGAAGAATTAACAATTCTAAATAAATATGCACCCAATACAGGAGCATTCAGATTCATAAAACAATTTCTTAGAGACCTATAGAGAGACTTAGACTCCCATACAATAATAATGAGAGACTTTAACACCTCACTGTCAATATTAGACCACTGAGACAGAAAATTAATTAGGAAATTCAGGACTTGAACTCAGGTCTGGATCAAGTGAACCTGATAGATATCTACAGAACTCTCCACCCAGAAACAACAGAATATACTTTTTTCTTGGCACCACATGACTCTTGCTCTACAACTGATCTCATAATTGGAAGTAAAACCCTAGAAGAAAGTCAAGGTAATACCATTCAGGACGTAGGCATAGGTAATGATTTCATGATGAAACATCAAATACAATTGCAACAAAAGAAAAAAATTGACAAATCAGATCTAAATAAAATAAAGAGCATCTGCACAGCAAAAGAAACTATCATCAGAGTGAACAGACAACTTACAGAAGAGGAGAAAAATTTTGCAATCTATCTGTCTAACAGACGTTTAATGTTCAGTCTACAAGGAACTTAAACAAATTTACAAGAAAAAAACAAACAATCCCATTAAAAAGTGGGCAAAGGACATGAACAGACATTTCTCAGAAGAAGTCAGTTATGCAGCCAAAAACTATATGTAGGAAAGCTCAACATCACAAATTATTAGGGAAATGCAGACAAAAACCAAAATGAGATACCATTTCATGCCAGTCAGAATGGTGATTATTAAAAAGTCAAGAAACAACAGATACTGGTGAGGTTGTGAAGAAATTGGAATGTTTTTACACTATTGATGGGAATGCAAATTAGTTCAACCATTGTGGAAGACAATGTGGCAATTCCTGAAAGACCTAAAACCAGAAATACCATTTGATCCAGCAATCCGAATCCTGGGTATATACTCAAAGGAATATAAATTATTCTATTATAAAGAAACATGCACACATATATTCACTGCAACACTATTGACAATAGCAATGACATGGAAGCAACCCAAATTTCCAGCAATGATATATTGGATAAAGAAAATGTGGTACAGGCCGGGCGCGGTGGCTCAAGCCTGTAATCCCAGCACTTTGGGAGGCCGAGACGGGTGGATCACGAGGTCAGGAGATCGAGACCATCCTGGCTAACACGGTGAAACCCCGTCTCTACTAAAAAAATACAAAAAACTAGCTGGGCGAGGTGGCGGGCACCTGTAGTCCCAGCTACTCGGGAGGCTGAGGCAGGAGAATGGCGTGAACCCGGGAGGCGGAGCTTGCAGTGAGCCGAGATCGCGCCACTGCACTCCAGCCTGGGTGACAGAGCGAGACTCTGTTTCAAGAAAATAAATAAATAAAAACCATAATCGTACAGGAGTAATAATAAGCATAATATAAAAAATAAGCCGGCCGGGCGCGGTGGCTCAAGCCTGTAATCCCAGCACTTTGGGAGGCCGAGATGGGCGGATCATGAGGTCAGGAGATCGAGACCATCCTGGCTAACACGGTGAAACCCCGTCTCTACTAAAAAAATACAAAAAACTAGCTGGGCGAGGTGGCGGGCACCTGTAGTCCCAGCTACTCGGGAGGCTGAGGCAGGAGAATGGCAT
>NW_022163052.1:0-3670 GCF_008728515.1 Papio anubis | reverse complement strand
GAGCGCACATTCAGGGGAGCACACACTCAGGGGAGTGCACACTCAGGGGAGCGCAACTCAGACGAGCAGGTACTCAGCACAGCACGCACTCAGATGAGCGCACACTCAGAGGAGATGACACTCACAGCGCACGCTCAGATGAGTGCACACTCAGAAGAGCACACTCAGATGAGCGCACAGAGGAGCTCACCCAGACGAGTGCACACTCAGAGGAGCTCACACTCACAGGAACACACACTCAGAGGAGCTCACACTCACAGGTACACACACTCAGAGGAGTGCACACTCAGAGGAGCTCACCCACAGACGAGCGCACACCCAGGGGAGTGCACACTCAGAGGAGATCATACTCAGAGGAGCACATACTGAGACGATCGTACACTCAGAGGAGCATGCTCTCAGATGAGGGCACACTCAGGGGAGCGTGCACTCAGGGGAGCGCACACTCAGAGGTGCGCAGACTGAGAAAATCGCACACTCAGGGGAGCATGCACTCAGGGGAGCATGCACTCAGGGGAGCGCTCACTCAAACGAGCATGCACTCAGGGGTGCATGCACTCAGATGAGCGCACACTCGCAGGGGATCACACTCAGAGGACTGCACACTCAGATGAGCGCACACTCAGAGGAGTTGACACTCAGATGAGCGCACACTCATAGGAGCTCACAATCAGACGAGTGCACACTCAGAGGAGCTCGCACTCAGAGGAGTGCACACTCATGGGAGCTCAAACACAGACGAGTGCACCCCCATGGGAGCGCACAGAGGAGCTCATGCAGACGAGTGCACACTCAGAGGAGCTCACACTCAGAGGAGTGCACACTCAGAAGAGCTCACACTCAGACGAACACACACTCAGAGGAGCTCACACTCAGAGTTGCGCACGCTCATGGGAGCTCAAACACAGACTAGCGCACACCCATGGGAGCACACACTCAGAGGAGATCATACTCAGAGGAGCACACACTCAGACGAGCGTACACTCAGAGGAGCGCACTCTCAGGTGAATGCACACTCAGACAAATGCACACTCAGAGGAGCTCACATAGACGGGTACACACTAAGAGGAGCTCACACTCAAGGGAGCGCACACTCAGGGGAGCACACACTCATGGGAGTGCACAGAGGAGCTCACTCAGACGAGTGCACACCCAGATGATCTTACATTCAGAGGAGCACAAACTAATAGGAGCTCACACTCAGACCAGCACACACTCAGAGGTGCACACTCAGGGGAGCGCACACACAGGGGAGTGCGCACTCAGACGTGGGCACACTCAGGGGAGCGCACATTCAGGGGAGTGTGCAGTCAGGGGAGCACACCCTCCGGGAAGCGCACAGAGGAGCTCACACAGACGAGTGCACACCCAGAGGAACTCACATTCAGAGGAGCGCACACTCCTAGGAGTGCACACACAGATGAGCGAACATTCAGGGGAGCGCACACTCAGACGAGCATGCACTCAGCAGATCACGCAGTCAGATAAGCGTACACTAAGAGGAGATGACAGTCACAGTGCACACTCAGATGAGCATGCACTCAGAAGAGCACACTCTCCAACGAGCGCACACTCAGATGTGCGCACAGAGGAGCTCACCCAGATGAGTGCACACTCAGAGGAGCTCACACTCAGAGGAACACACACTCAGAGGAGCTCACATTTAGAAGAACACACACTCAGAGGAGTTCACACTCAGAGGACTGCACACTCATAGGAGCTCACACTCAGATGAGCGCACACCCAGGGGAGCTCACACTCATTGGAGATCATACTCAGAGCAGCACACACTCAGATGAGCATACACTCAGAGGAGCACAATCTCAGACGAGTGCATACTCACACAAGTGCACACTCAGAGGAGCTCACACAGACCAGTGCACACTCAGAGGAGCTCACACTCAGGGGAGCGCACACTCAGGGGAGCACGCACTCATGGGAGTGCACAAAGGAGCTCACACAGACGAGGGCACACCCAGAGGAGCTCACACTCAGAGGAGTGCACACTCAAAGGAGAGCACACTCAGACGTGTGCACACTCAGGGGAGTGTGCACTCAGGGGAGCACACACTCACAGGAGCACACACTCAGAGGAGCTCACACTCAGATGAACACACACTCAGGGGAGCAGACACTCAGAGGGGAACACAATTAGAGGAGCACACACTCAGACAAGTGCACACCCAGAGGAGCTCTCATTCAGGGGAGCACACACTCAGGGGAGTGCGTAATCAGGGCATTGCATGCTCAGGGGAGTGCACACTCAGAGGAGCGCATACTCAGGGGAGTGTACATTCAGGGGAGCACACATTCAGGGGAGAGCACAGTCAGACGAGCGCACACTCTGGGGAGCGCGCACTCAAACAAGTGTGCACTCAAGGGAGCGCGCACTCAGTTGAGCGCACACTCAGAGGAGATCACACTCACAGGAGTGCACACTCAGATGAGTGTACACTCAGACTAGCACACTCTCAGACGAGCGCACACTCAGACGAGCACATTCTCAGACGAGCACACAGTCAGATGAGCGCACACTAAGAGGAGCTCACACTCAGGTGAGTGCACACTCAGGGGAGCGCACACTCAGGGGAGCACACACACAGACATGCGGACACTAAGGGAAGCATGCACTCGGGGTGCACATACTCAGATGAGTGCCCACTCAGAGGAGATCACAGTCACAGCACGCACTAAGATGAGCGCACACTCAGACGAGCGCACATAAGAGGAGCTCACACAGACGAATGCACACCCAGAGGAGCTCACCCTCAGGAGAGCGCACACTCAGGGGAGCACGCACTCAGATGAGCACACACTCAGACATGCATGCACTCAGGGGAGCATGCACTCAGATGAGCACACACTCAGAGGGGATCACACTCACAGGAGCGCAAACTCAGACGAGCGCACACTCAGAGGAGCACACACTTAGAAGAGCTCACACTCAGAGGAGCGCACGCTCATAGGAGCTCACACGCAGATGAGCACACACTCAGAGGTGCGCACTCAGGGGAGCGCACACTCAGATGAGCACGTGCTCAGGGGAGCACGCACTCAGACATGGGCACACTCAAGGGAGCGCTCATTCAGTGGAGCGTGCACTCAGCGGAGCGCACAATCAGGATAGCGCACAGAGGAGCTCACACAGACGAGTGCACACCCAGAGGTACTCACACTCAGACGAGCGTGCAATCAGGGGAGCATGCACTCAAAAGGAACACACACTCAGAGGAGTGCACACTCAGGGGAGTGCACACTCAGGGAGCGCACACTCCGACGAGCCTGCACTCAGGGGAGAATGCACTCAGATGAGCACACAGTCAGCGGAGATTACACTCAGGAGCACACTCTCAGACGAGCGCACACTCAGACAATTGCACACGCAGAGGAGCTCACGCAGACAAGTGCACACTCAGAGGAGTTCACACTCAGAGGAGCGCACACTCAGAGGAGCTCACACTCAGGGGAGTGTGCGCTCAGACGAGCACACACTCAGAGGAGCACACACAGATGAGTGCACACCCAGAGGAGCTCACACTCAGAGTAGCGCACACTCAGGGGAGCGCACACTCATGGGAATGCACACTCCGACAAGCGTGCACTCAGGGGAGCGTGCACTCAGAGGAGCATGCACTCAGGGGAGCTCATTTTCAAAGGAGCGTGCACTCAG
>NW_022163051.1:0-115245 GCF_008728515.1 Papio anubis | reverse complement strand
ACACACACACACACACACACACACACACACACACACACACACACACACACACACAGAGAGACACAGAGAGAGAGGGAGAGAGAGAGAAAGAGACAGAGAGAGAGAGAGACTTTGGGAGAAAGTAAGGGAGAAGAACAAGAGTCTCTGTCTGGTGGTAATCCAAAGAATTCTTCCACATGTTATCCAAGACCACCAAGGTGATACTTCTTCCTTTTTTTTTTTTTTTTTTTTTTGAGACAGAGTCTCACCCTGTTGCCCAGGATGGTGTGCAGTGGCATGATCTTGGCTCACTGTAATCTCCACTTTCTGGATTCAAGCAATTCTCCTGTCTCAGCCTCCCAAGTAGCTGGGATTACAGGCACCTGCCACCATGTCTGGCTAATGTTTGTATTTTTAGTAGAGACTGGGTTTCACCATGTTGGCCAAGCTGGTCTTGAACTCCTGACCTCAAGTGATCCACCCACCTTGGCCTCCCAAAGCGCTGGGATTACAGGCATGAGCCACCATGCCTGGTCCCAAGGTGGTACTTCTATAAGTGCAAGAGTCACAGCACTACTGGGCTTGGAATGTTCCCCAACACACATATGGCTGCAGCGACCAAAACTTAGATCACAACAACCAAGTCCCTTTGAATACCTGGAAAGCCTTCCCAAGAAGGATGGGTAAAAATAAGCATAGACTGTGAAGACTATAATACATACCTAACTTTTCAATGTCCAGACATTGGCAACCATCCACAAGCATCAAGACCATCCAGGAAAATATGACCTCACAGAATATGCTAAATAAAGCACCAGGGACCCATCCCAGAAAGAGAGATACATGTGACCTTTTAGACAGAGAATTCAAAATAGCTGTTTTGAGGAAACTCAATGAAATTCAAGATACACAGAAAAAGAATTCAGAATCCTATCAGATAAATTTAACAAAAGAGACTGAAATAATTAAAAAGCATCCAGAAGAAATTCTGGAGCTGAAAAAAGCAACTGAAATATTGAGTAATGCATCAGAGTCTGTTAATATCAGAATTTATCAGGCAGAAGAAAGAAGAGTGAATTTTAAGACAGGCTATTTGAAAATACACAGTAAGAGGAGACAAAAGAAAAATAATAAAACACAATGAAGCACACCTACAAGATCTAGAAAATAGCCTCAAACGGGCAAATTGAAAAGGTATTGTCCTTTAAAGAAGTAGAGACAGACATCGAAGTAGAAAGTTCACTCAAAGGGATAATAACAGAGAACTGTCCAAACCTAGAGAAAGAGATCAATATTCAAGTACAAGAAGGTTATAGAACACCAAGCGGATATGACCTACATAAGACTCCTCAAGATATTTATTAACCGAACTCCCACAGGTGAGGGGTAAGAACGGATCCTAAAAGCAGCAAAAGAAACAAGTAATACACAGTGGAGTTCTAATGCATCAGGCAGCAGACTTTTCAGTGGAAATCTTATTACCTAGGAGATAGTGGCATGACATTTTAGAAGTGCTGAAGCAAAAGAAGTTTTACCCTACAATAGTGTATCTGGTGAAAATGTCCTTCAAACATGAAGGAGAAACAAAGACTTTCGCAGACAAACAAAAGCTGAGGGATTTCATCAATACCAGACCTGTCCTACAAGAAATGCTAAAGGGAGTTCTTCAATCTGAAAGAAAAGGATATTAATAAGCAATAGGAAATCATCTGAAGGTACAAATTTCACTGGTAACAGTAAGAATACAGAAAAGCACAGAATATGATCGTACTGTAATTGTCGTGTGTTAACTGCTCATATGTTAAGTAGAAAGACTAAAAGATGAACTGATCAAAAATAGTAACTATGACAACTTTTTAAGACATAGTACAATAAGATATAAATAAAAATAGCAAAAAAAAAAAAAAAAGCAAGGGGACAAAGAGGTTTTATTGGTTTTTTCTTGGCTTGTTACTTTGTTTGTGCAATCAATGTTAAGTTGTCATCAGTTTAAAATAATAACTTATAAAATATTTGCAAGCCTCTTGGGAACCTCAAATAAAAAGACATACAAAGGATACACAAAAAATTAAAAGAAAGAAATTAAAACATACCATCAGATAAAATCACCTTCACTAAAAGGAAGACAGGAAGGAAGAAAAGAAGGAAGATAAAACTATAAAACAACCAGAAAACAAATAACAAAATGGCAAGAGTAAGTCTTTACTGAACAATAATAACACTGAATATAAACAGATTAAACTCTCCAATCAAAAGACATACAGTGGCTGAATAGATTTAAAAAAAAAAGAAAACAAAAACAAGACCCAACAATCTGCTGCCTAAAAGAAACACATTTCACCTATAAAGACATAAAGACTAAAAACAAAGGGATGGAAAAAGATATTTCATTAAAATGGAAATCAAAAAAAGGCATGAGTAGCTGTATCAGATAAAACAGACTTCGAGACAAAAGCTATAAAAAAAGACAAAGAAGGTCATTCATTATATAATAATAAATGGGTCAATTCAATAACAGGATATAACAATTGTAAGTCTATATGCATCCCACACTGGAGCAATCAGATATAAAAAGCAAATATTATTAGCGATAAAGAGAGAGACAGAACCCAATACAACAATAGCTTGACAATTCAACATCACACTTTCAGCATTGGACAGATATCTGGACAGAAAATCAACAAAGAAACATCTGACTTAATCTGCACTACAGACCAAATGGATCTAATAAATATTTATAGAACACTTCATTCAACTGCTTCCAATTATACATTATTCTCAGTGCATGGATCTGTCTCAAGAATAAGCCATATATTAGGCCACAAAATAAGCCTTAAAACATTTTAAAAATTGAAATGGGCCAGGCATGGATGCTCACACCTACAATTCCAGCACTTCGGGAGGCTGAGACGGGCGGGTCATGAGGTCAGGAGATTGAGA
Source organism: Papio anubis (assembly GCF_008728515.1). Lineage (NCBI taxonomy): Eukaryota > Metazoa > Chordata > Mammalia > Primates > Cercopithecidae > Papio > Papio anubis. Next base: position 112,326 of record NW_022163051.1, on the reverse strand, counting down.
CCATCCTGGCTAACATGATGAAACCCTGTCTCTACTAAAAATACAAAAAAATTAGCAGGGCGTGCTGGTCTGTAGTCCCACCTAGGGAGGCTGAGGCAGGAGAATTCCTTGAATCCAGGAGGCAGAGATTGCAGTGAGCCAAGGTCGCGCCACTGCACTCCAGCCTAGTCAACAGAGCAAGACTCAATCTCAAAAAAAAAAAAAAAAAAAATTGAAATAATATCAAGTATCTTCTCCGACCACAAAGGAATGAAACTAGAAATAAATAACAAAAGGAATTTTGGAAATGATACAAAAACATGGAAATTAAATAGTACGCTCCTGAATGAATGACTAGTGGGTTAATGAAGAAATTAAGGATACTGAAAATTTTCTTCAGACAAATAACGGAAGCATAACATACCAAAGCCTCTGGGATACAGCAAAAGCAGTACTCAGGAGGAAGTTTATAGCTAACAGTGCCTACATCAAAAAAGAAAAAAACTTGAAATAAACAGCTTAAAAGGCGCATCTTAAAGAACTAGAAAAGCAAGAGCCAACCAAACCCAAAATTAGTAGATGAAAAGATATAATAAAGATCAGAGCAAAAATAAATGAAATTGAAATGAACAACACAAAAGACCAACAAAATAAAAAGTTGGTTTTTAAAAAAAGATAAACAAAATTAACAAACCTTTAGCCAGACTAAGAAAAAAAGAGAGAGAACCCAAATAAATAAAATCAGAGATGAAAATGGAGACATTACAACTGATATCACAGAAATCAAAGGATCATTAGAGATTATGAGCAAGTATATGCAATAAATTGGAAAATCTAGAAGTGGATAAATTCCTAGACACATACAACCTATTAAGATTGAACCATGAAGAAATCCAAAACAGGAACAGACCAATAACAAGTAATGAGATTGAAGCAGTAATAAAATGTCTATCAGCAAGGAAAAGCCCAACATCCAATGACTTCACTGATGAATTTTACCAACTATTTAAAGAAGTAATACCAATCCTACTCAGGAGGAGGAGGAGGGAATACTTTCAAACTCATCATATGAAGGCAGTATTACCCTGAGACCAAAACCAAACAAATACACATCCAAAAAAGAAAACTACAGGGCCAAATCTCTGATAAGCATTGATACAAAAATCCTTAACAAAATACGAGCAAACCAAATTCAACAACCTATTAAAAAGATCATTCATCATGACCAAGGGGGATTCATTACAGGGATGCAAGGATGGTTCAAGATATGCAAATTAATCAATATGATACATCATATCAACAGAATGAAGTATTGATTATAAACAGAATGATCATTTCAATTCATGCTGAAAAAGTATTTGATAAATTTCAACATCATTTCATGATAAAACCCTACAAAAAATGGTATTGAAGAAATATAGCTCAACATAACAAAAGCCATATATGACAGACCCATAGCAAATATCATACTGAATGGGGAAAAACTAAAAGCCTTTCCTCTAACATCTGGAACATGACAGGAATGCCACTTTCACCACTGTTATTCAATGTAGTAAAGGAAGTCCTAGCTAGAGCAATCAGGCAAGAGAAAGAAATAAGGGGCATTCAAATTGGAAAGGAAGAAGTCATATTATCCTTGTTTGTAGATGATACGATCTTATATTTGGAAAAACCTAAAGACTGCACCAAAAAACCATTAGAACTCATACATTCAGTAAAGGTGCATAATAAATAATTAACATACAAATATCAGTAGCATTTCTATATGCCAACAATAAACAATTTGTAAAAGAAATCAAGAAGGCAATCCCATTTACAATAACTACAAATAAATTACCTAGGATTAACCAAAGATGTGAAATATCTCTATCAAACACTGATGAAAGAAATCAAAGAGGACACAAAAAATGGAAAGATACTTCATGTTAATAGATCAGAAGAATCAATATTGTTAAAATGCCCATACTACCCAAAGCAATCTACAGATTTGATGCAATCCCTATCAAAATACCAATGACATTCTTCACAGAAATAGAAAACATAATCCCGAAATTTATATGGAACCACAAAATACCCAGAATAGCCAGAGGCATCCTAAGCAAAAAGAAAAAACTGGAGAAATCACATTACCTGACATCAAATTATACTGCAAAGCTATTGTAACCAAAACGGCATGATACTGGCATAAAAACAGACACACAGACCAATGGAACAGAATAGAGAACCCAGAAACAAATCCATACATCTACAGTGAATTCATATTGGGTAAAGGTGCCGAGAACATACACTGGGCAAAGGACAATCTCTTCAATAACTGGTGCTGGGAAAACTGGATATCCACATGCAAAAGAATCAAACTAGATTCCTATTTCTCACCTTAAACAAAAATCAAATAAAAATGGATTAAAGACTTAAATCGAAGATCTTGAACTATGAAAGTAATAAAAGAAAACTTGGAAGAAACTCTGCGGACATTGGAGTGGGCAAAGATTTCTTCAGTAATACTCCATAAGCACAGGCAACCAAATCAAAATGGATAAATGGGATCACATCAAGGTAAAAAGCTTCTGCACAGCCCACAATAAACCATCAAGAAAGTGGGGAGACAGCCCATTAACTGGAAGAAAATAGAATGACCATATAATCCAGCAATCTCACTACTACATATATGCCCAAAAGAAAGGAAATCAGTGTATTGAAGGGACATGTGCACTTCAGTGCTGAAGAGATATTTACAATAGCCAAGATTTGGAAGCAACCAAAGTGTCCATCAACAGACGTACAAAGAAAATATGGTACATATACACAATGGAGTACTATTCAGCCATAAAAGGAATGAGATCTGGTCATTTGCAACAACATGGATGAAACTGAAGGTCATTATGTTAAGTGAAATAAGCCAGGCACGGGAAGACAAACTTCACATGTTCTCACTTATTTGTGGGAGCTAAAAATTAAAACAATTGAACTGAGATAGTAGAATGACGGTTACCAGAGGCTAGCAAGGGTAGTGGATTAGGGGGAAGTAAAGATGAGTAATGAGTACAAGAAAGAGTAAATAAGATCTAGTATTTGATAGCACAATAGGGTAATTATAGTAAAAAATAATTTAATTTAGTGGGGTTTTTTTGGAGACACCGAGGCTGGAGTGCAGTGATGTGATCTCGGCTCACCGCAACTTCCACCTTCCAGGTTTAAGCAATTCTTGCACCTCAGCCTCCTGAGTAGCTGGAATTACAGGCATGTGCCACCACGCCCAGCTAATTTCTTGTATTTTTTAGTAGAGATGGGGTTTCACTGTGTTGCCCAGACTGGTCTCAAACTCCTGAGCTCAGGCAATCTGCCCACATCAGCCTCCTAAAGTGCTAGGATTAACACCCAGACTAATCGTACATTTAAAAATAACTGAAAGAGCGTAATTGTACTGTTTGTAACAGAAAGGATAAATGCTTGAGGGGATGGATACCCCATTTACTCTGATGCAATTATTATGCATTGTATGCCTGCTCCAAAATATCTCATGTACCCCATAAATATATATATCTACTATGTACTCATAAAAATTAAAAATAAAAAGCTTAAGATATAATTCATATACCGTACAATTAACCCACTTAGAGTGTACAATTCAATGTTTTTTAGTATTTTCACAGAGTTGTGTAACCTTTAGACAATCAATTTTAGAACATTTTCATTACCCCCAAAAAAAACCCTTACCAATCAGCATTCACTCCCCATTTCCCCACCCCTCCTCCTTCAGTCCTAGGCAACCACCAACCACTTTCTGTCTTTACGGATTTGCCTATTCTGGATATTTCATATAAGTTGAATTATATAATACGTGGTCCTTTATGATTGACTTCTTTTACTTAGCATGTTTCCAAGATTCATCCACACTGTAGCATTCCTTTTTTATTGCTGAATATTACATTATATGGATATGCCACATTTTATTTATCCATTTTCAGTTGATTGACATTTGGGTTGTTTCATCTGTTTGGCTATTATAAATAAGGCTGCTACGAACATTTGAGTAAAAGCTTTTGTACGAACATATGTTTTCATTTCTCTTGGGTATATACTCAGGAACAGAATCTGCTAAAAGTCTGCCAGACTGTTTTCCAAAGTTGCTGCATCATTTCACATTTCTATCAGCACTGTAAGATGATTTCAGTTCCTCCCCTTTCTTAGCAACAATGACCTCTCTTTATGACAATACCCTTCTTAGCGCGTGTGTAGTAGTATGTCATCGTGGTTTTTTGCGTTTCCCTGACAGCCAATGAGGTTGAGCATCTTTTCATGTATTTGTTGTGCTTATTTCCTAAAATCTCTTATAATCTTCCCTACAGCTTTCATCTCCATGGAGAAGCAGTGCCTGGTCACTGAGGGACAGAAAGAAAACTCATCCCATACCATCTCCCTAAAAAAATCACCTGTTTTTATTGCGCTATATTCCTTGTTCATTGGTTGTCTCTAGGAACAAAAGAACAAAAATCCCACATAGTGAGAATTTTCTTGTCTCAAGTACCTACAGTTTAAATATTTCTTGCAATAGTGTCTTATTTAAAGCCAGTGATCTGAAATGAGTTTCTTCACTTCTACATAAAATGAAATGATCTCAAATAGCTGTATTTCCAATGTTTGAAAAACGAAAAAATTTTCCAAACTAAAAGTCAATATGCATAGTCTTAGAAGGAGATGGAGAATCTGAAACTGGGAACTATCCTGGAAAGTCTGGGACATATGGTTGCTATAAATACAGGACAATTAGAGGTTCTTTTTCCATTTACAAAGGAAAAGTAACAGTATTAAATTCATTCCTATGAAGGCAAGTCAGTCTGTGATGTTCATTAATATTTCCCTAGCCAACCAATTGTTCCAAATTCTGAATATCAAGCATTTCTTTGCAAGAGTTATTTCCTATATTTGAACTGCATGCAGACTACTTCATAAAACAAATTTGCTTTTGGTACAATACAAGTAACGTAAGAATGCCTGAAAATCTGAAAAACAATTTGGAACACCAGGTGATTTTAAACAGGACCATCTGTAATGGGCACAGTGTAGTCAGTAAATAATACCTTTTCTAATATTATAATGACATGAATTTCAGTTTCTTAAAACAATTTTTAGAACATAAAAAGAAAAAATCCAAATTGCTGTTTTTGTAAAAACTTGAATTAGAACTAAAGATGCTCTAATTTTAGGAGGACAAATGTTGTTAACTTTAATAAGAATGAATAATGGCTAAATGTTATGCTTTAAGAGAATCCAATGTAATAAAAAATCAGAATTTAAAAAACAGTGAATTTAAAGTGTCACAACTTTGAAGAATACTTTGCTTTAAAAAGGGTTTCTATTAAATACGAATTATAGGCTGGGCACGGTGGCTTATGCCTGTAATCCTAGCACTTTGGGAGGCCGAGGCGGTTTGATCATGTGAGGTCAGGGGTTCGAGACCAGCCTGGCCAAAACGGCCAAAACCCATCCCTAATAAAAATACAAAAATTTGCCAGGCGTGTTTGGTGGGCATCTATAACCCCAGCTACTCGTGAGGCAGAGGCAGGACAATCACTTGAGCTGGGCGGGGCAGAGGCTGCAGTGAGCTGAGATCGTACCACTTCACTCCAGCCTAGGCAAAAGAGCAAAACTCCATCTCAAAAAAAATCATCATAATAATAAATAAATAAATATGAACTATAAATAATTTTCCAGGGCAAATCTACTGTATAAAGCAAAGGATTATAGTAAGAATAATTTCTTCACAGCCAGAGGCCAACAAGATAGCCAAGGTTTTCTGCTGTAATATCAAACTTTTTGTTTCAATCATGCTTTTTAAAGAGTAAAAATAAATTTTAGACCTGAACATTTGGTATAGTACAGTTTATGGTTTTTCAGTTTTCAGACTTAGCTATCAGCACTTTTCTTTCAAGAACATTTTTTAAAAAGTAATTTTAAAATCTAAGTAACACATATACTAAGTACAAAATCAAAAAGAAAATGAGAGTTTCTACCCTCCAGCTATCCATTTCTACCCTCTGTCCTTACAAAAGGTGATAGCTGTTTTATTTTCGTGCCTGAGTATCCATCCCTTTAGAGTTTTCTCTGACACAGTGTTATGCATCTTGCTTTCCCCCTTCAACATTCTCTCTCATACTTTGTTCACATAAATATATATAGAGATGCTTTACCTTTTTTGTGGTTGTATGGTATGTCATTATATGGTACATCAAAATTTACTTAACCAGTTCCCTACTGACAGATCATTAGATTGTCAATCTAAATTTAGACAGACAATCTAAATGGTTTCAAATCTTTTGCTATCACAAACAATGCCTCAACTGATAAGCTGGTATTTATCATTTTGCATATATACTTAAGATAGTTTTTATTTTGTGTAACAATAAAGACTACAGTAAATTAACCTGAAATAGAAACAGATCTTAGTGATTAATTGGATGCTACAGAAGGAAATACTTTTCTGAGTGAGCCAAGAAGCACACATAAGTTTAAACTACCTTTCTACAAAGATAAGATCAAGATCAAAGATTCAAGATCAAGAGGCTTACATTTGTATTAATATCTTAATCATTGCTAATAACAACTGTCTTCACAGAGCTGTATTAAAATCCTCTATGTGCAAATGTCATGATTCCTCTGCATAGATCACATAATTCTAAAAACAACAATTGGGGCAGGCAGTAAAAAAAAGAAATCGAATGAATTTATAGCCATAAAAATGTTCAAGCCATTATTAATCATATTATTTAAATTAAGCTAAGAGATCAAGAAATACTTCAGAGATCACAAAAGACCAGAATAGAATTAAAAACTGTGAAGCTGAAACACTAAAAGTGAATTTATCTAAGAACCTCTTTGTTTAAAGCGGAGTTTAAATTTCCCTTCTATTTATAAGACAATAAATTTTTTTTATTTGAACACATGAAAAGTGGGTATTTGGACATAGACGATATTCACACGAGTCTCTCAGAAAAATAAGCAGAGCTTATATGAATGGACCATTTATAGTATTTTACAAATAAGAAACCATATTTTTCTGCTTGCTGAATATAATAAAAACTATTATTTTAAATAAACATGCTTCCTCTCAAAATCCATACTATATGGATTCATACCACATACTATAGATAGAAAAAAGGCTCATAAAAATCACTAGAATTTAACTGTTTTCTAAGGTAAACCAATCTTATTAAATAAAATTGCATTTGCATAGCTGCTTCTTTCCTACTTCCTTATTGACTGTGCTTTATGCTACAATGGGCTTATTTAAAACATTCTCCTAGATGTTCAAAATTTACTGAGTCAATCTTTTTAGTATATCAAGGAGGAAATGGAGTTAATTTAATCTGTGCTATAAAATCATAGCGCTCTGGAAACTGGATATCTTTGCATAAAGCAAGCATTCCATGTCTTAAGCTTATGATTTGTTCGGCCTCTAGCCTATCTGGTAGACGACTATAAGACACAAACTGCATAGTCAGCTCTCTGTATCTGTGGAGTCAATCAATCCGGGATCAAAAATATTTGAAAAGGAAAAAATAACAAAAAAACAAATTAAAAAACAATGCAGCACAAGTATTTACATTGTATTAGGCATTATAAGTAATCTAGAGATGACAAAGTGTATGGGAGGATGTGTGTAGGTTTCATGCAAATTTTATACCATTTTATTCAAGGAACTTGAGTATCTGCTCATTTTGGTGTCTGGGGTCCTGGAACCAATCCCCCGGCAAATACCAAGAGACACCTGTACTTCGTTCTTTGATAATAGCTTCACACTACTTGAAATTCTACAGCCCTTAGAAACCCTCACATCTTTAAAAAGGACTTTTACCTCATAGATTGGGGCGAGGTGGAAGTCAGGAGAAACCACTTTCTAAATCAGTTTCAGTTTGAGTTACTGCCCTTTGAATTTCAGTTTCTTTGGAGTTCTCTACTTTCTAATTATCGCAGACTTGTGAAAACAGATGATCTATCTGGTCAAGTTTATCTTTACATGCTCTAAAGTTTCATTTGTAATTTATTGTGAGGATTTAAAAATACAAACCATTTTTTAATATGCTACAGGAAAGAAGGAATCTGAAGCAGACAAGACATAACAGGAATCAGAGGTTGTGTCCGCATCAAATATAAATAGGATTTTATAATTATTTCCAAAGTTAAAATTTAATATATCCAATACTCTTAGAAGCAATTTATATTGTACGCTCCTAAACCTGATGGCTGCTAAAGATGAGAAAAAGGTTTTGCATTTGTTTCAACTTTCTCTCCACCTCTAAAAAAGGGAGGGGCTCATCCCATTGTTTCAAATTTATATTTCGGAACAACGGAAAATAACAACAGAACTAAGTGTATAAAGTTATAATTTAGCCAGGAAATAGCCACAGTTAGGTAACTGCTAAAATGGATAAAGCTCTTCCTTTCCAAAAGAAAAGTATTCACCCTCGACTGAAAATAGAGATTCACACTTCTGAGTGCTAATTATGATATTAATTTTTTTTCTTTTTAGAAATGTCTGCCAAGCTACTAGGGAAAGGAAAATAGAACTTTCAAAGAGATGGAAGTTAACCTTCTCTGGAGAATTATCTCTGCAGTTTAAATGAGAAATGAAATTAGCAGACGGTTGTTACTGTTGCAAAAGATAAGAGTGCCTTCAATTCTAAGAAACTAAGGAGCTGAGCTGTGTAAAATCTTGGATGTTCAATTTAAAAACAAGTAAGTGTGAGAAGGTGAACTTTAAAACAGATAAACAGGAAACCACTTTAAAACGGATAAAACGAAGCTGTGGTAGCTAAGGAAAGCTGGAGGCTCTGTGCCCAACCTAATCTAGAGTTTCAAGATACAGGCTGAATTTCAGTGTGTGTTACAATCACCTCATAGGCTTTTTAAAGACAGATTGCTGGGCTCTACCCCCAGAATTTCTGATTCTGCTGATCTGGTATGATGTGTGAGAATTTGCAGTTCTCAGGTGATACTAATATATCTGACCAGCAATACACATTCAGAAACACGTCTCTATTCAATGTTTGGAGAAACCAGGAGGAGTGAGCAATGATTGTTTACAGCTGAAGATAAATGAGCTGGCCATCTAACGCTAGTCATATAATTGGGATACATCTGGTTAAACCAAGTTCAAAAGTTTATTTCCTACAGAACTTTAGGAACTTAGATTTACTAATGTGCATTGTGGTATTCCAAGATATAGCATGTGGCATTATACACACTTATCTGTCAGTAGGGTAGGTTTTATATGAGGCATCTTACAGACTGGTGAGGACCACATTTCAAAAATATTGCTCCAGGGGAAAAACTAAATTCCTTGGCATGGGATTCTAGTTTGCTTTTTTCCAATCTACCTTGCAGCCTTCTATTAACAAAAGCCCCCCAATAGCTGCAATGATCCTATATTTTGCCCTCTCAAGCTCACTCAGCACACTCTCTTCCTGAAAAGTTTCTTTTTTGTCTCTGCCTGTGTAAATCCTTTACTACTTATGAGACCCAGCTCAATGCCATTTCATTTATTTTTGTCTTTATTTATTTATTTTGAGACAGAGTCGCACTCTGTTGCCCAGGCTGGAGTGCAGTGGAACGGTCTTGGCTCACTGCAACCTCCACCTCCTGGGTTCAAGCAATTCTCCTGCCTCAGCCTCCCCAAGTACCTGGTATTACAGGCATGCACAACCATGCCTGGCTAATTTTTCTGTTTTTTGTAGAGACGGGGTTTTGCCATGTTGGTTAGGCTAGTCTCAAACTCCTGGCCTCAAGTGATTCATCTGCCTTGGCCTCCCCAAATGCTGGGATTACAGAGTGAGGCACTGTGCCTGGCCTCAATGCCATTTTAATAAAAAATTTACCAGATGAGACTACATTGCTAATTTCCTTCTCTGTAATTCTACTTCACCTTGTATCTATTTTTAACATCTGTATTATAGTTCTCTTGCACTCCAACCACATAGTAAATTCCTTGAGGTCAACAAATATTAGTGACTAGCTTCTAGAGTCAGGTTCCAGGTTAAGTTCAGGAGGGTATTTCTGATATCATGGAGACTCCAGTCTTGCATGGTTGACAAACATGCACATATAATTAAAACCTGTGTAAAAACTGTAAAGGAAAAGTACAAAATTCTATTCATGTAAATAGAAATGTTAAGGAAAACTTTTATTCTTTGTTATAGCCCAATGTGCCTTGCCTTTATAGTTTTAACATAATTTATATATTTAAGATCTAAAGATAAATTCTAAATGATTAAACATAATTATATATTTATACATTTATAAATACAAAATTTATAAAATATTAAATATGATGATTGATATGGCATGTCTTAATGGAAAATTGTGCTGTACTATCTTCGTCTTACTGAATCCCTCCTTTGTAAACACTAGCTATTGAGACCTGAGGAAGTACTCTAGGATGTGGAGGGAATTTTCCAAGAAGGAAATAGGAATAGTTCTAGCATTACAAAACTAAATTAGGAGTTGTGACAGGAAATGCTACAATATCAAAAGAAGATGGTATCAGATTTCCTTTGACTTTTCAGGCACTAGATTCTTAAAGTCCCACTTTGCCCATTTCAAAAGGGTCTATGTTCTACTCGGAGCAATAATCGTGAGGGTTAAATGACCTGCTCAACTCCCTGCAATCTGACTGCCTTCTTCAACCTGGCCAGAATTTAGCTTTCTGCCAGCAGTTTGACAGCCCGGTAATGTTTGGGCTCCAGACTGGTTTATTAATTCTCTGCCCATGTGTCCTCCTGGCTTTGACTGTGGCTTATGTTCCTGCATCGTTTACTGGCTTTTCTGCCCCAGGGACTGAATGGTGTTTGCTTCAAGTTGTGGGAAGTTGTCTTCCTTATGAAGGGGTGATCCAAGCTTTCCCCTATACTTTTCCCCAGGCTTCCACATCCGGTTCCTGACCTTTCCTGCCCTCTAGTGGCCATGAGCCACACTCCCATCCCTGGCTGTGGAATCTGCACATAAGTTGGTAAAGTTTGACAGATTAGAATATTTTACGTGAATTTCTATTATTCAAATGCCATATTATAACCCTGATCTTCCATTGACATTATCCCACAATTAAAAAACACATAGATGAGAGGTGAAATTCACAACTCAAGTGAACTTACATTCAGATAAAACTACCCCATTTGATAGTTTAAGTATCATCTAAGAATGTTTATACAAAGTTTCAAAAGGAAGGTTAAAAATAATTCCTAAGTTTTTCCATATAGTGTAAGGCCTACCAACAACTGCACATAGTTGGAAGTCACTATTTAGCTCACCATTTGGTTGTTAGATTTATTGCTCCAGACTCTGGTTATAATCATTTTCAAAGGCAACTGAATCTAAAAGTTATAAATTCCTGAACTTCATATTCAATTTTTTTCTATATATTAAACAACATAAGCATTAGTGGGTCCGAAAACACTATTAACAACTCAGGATTTATGAAAGTTTTCAGTCTATAGACTTTATTGAGATTATCCTCCTGCAAACTTCCTTAATTCATGGGCAAGCAGCCTTGATGCTTACAATAATTTCAACACTCTGATCCTTCTTTAATAATTTCAAAACATCTTATATATGTTCTTTGTCTTCCTTGCCTAGACTGCCCTATCAGAAGTGGGGATAATGTCTTCTATTCTTTTGTATTTCACAACAAACAAGTTTTTTTTTTCTTTTTCTTTTTTTTTTTTTTTTTTTTTTTTGAGACAAGGTCTTACTCTGTTGCCCAGGCTAACTACAGTGGTACAATTGCAGCTCACTGCAACTGGAACTCCTGGACTCAAGTGATTTTCCTGCTTCAGTCCCTGAGTAGCTGGGACTATAGGCAAATGCCACCACACCTGGCTAATTAAAAAAAAAAAAAATTTTTTTTTTTTTTTTTAAATAGAGACAGAGGTCTCACTCTGTTGCCCAGGCTGGTCTTGAACTCCTGGGCTAAAGTGATCCTCCAATCTCAGTCTCCTAAATGCTGGGCTTACAGGCATGAGCCACTGTGCCTGGCCAAGAAAAGACCTTCATAAAGTAAAATGTGTTTGTTAGATTTTTAGTATCTTTTCCCTATTCATCAACAAATAGTAGTAAGCACCAATGATGTGCAGTGATCAGTGAAAACAAAGATTTATTCTCAGTACAATAAACACGTTGCAAGAAGTATGTGTAAAGAGTGTACATATGGCCAGAGAATATTTCTAAACAACAAACAAAATAATTATCAAATGATTCCCAAAGCAGTTTTTCTTCTTCTTGTTAATTCTCCTTTTCAAACCTTGGCACAGAATAAAATGTTTTCTGTAAAAAATTTTACTTTTTGAAATGAATAGCCTTTTCTTAGTTTTTAAAAACATTATTTCAGAAGTAGAAACTGATTATTCTTATAATTTGATTACCTGGTTATCTGATCAAATGTAAGTTTAGCTGATCTATAAACAGTTTTTAAGATTTTTCCCAGGGTTGAAAATTCATGTAATTTTTACTGAAGACTATGACATATCAATGAAAACAGGAAAAAGGGGGATGTGGGTTACTGTTGCCTAAGAAAATAACTCAATGAACCCCTTTAAAACCAACATTTTCTTGCTTAAACGTTAGGGCGGGTACCAGTAGAGAAAAATAGGACCATTGGGATGGGGCTCCACTCCTTCAGCCATAACCACCTAGTACTGCAGCTTTAGGCGCTTTCCTCAATACACTGGATCATTGTGGAAGTACAGGGGTATCAATGTCTTGCAGCTCGAGACCTAATGTTCTAGGGGAACCCTGTCCAACAGAACTTTCTGTACTGATGGAAATGTTCTGTACTACTGCTGTCCAGTGCAGGAGCCAGTGATCACATGTAGCGATGGAGCACAGGGAATGTGTCTAGTGCAAATGAGGTTCTAAATTTTAAATCCAATTTAATTTAAGCTAATTTAAATCTCAGTAGCCACACGTGGCTACTGGCTACTATACTGGACAGTGGTGCTGTAGGAAATTTTTTTAGTAAAACAGTACTTTCTGGTTTTAAGATCTTGTTTTTAGTTCTTGCTATCTCTGAGATTCAGACATGTCCTCAAAGCTGAATGATGCCCCACCACTCTGTGTTCAGAATCATGACTCCCCCCAAATTTTTTTTTTAAACCAGTTTGATTCATCATACCTAAGAAAAGCTTGAGATAAGCTTTTTTAGGATGCTTCTGGACAAGACCTTATCGTAAGGAAAGGAGGAGGATCCAGGGCCCAGTGAGACATAGCAGGACTCCAAAGTGACAACAGGTGTGCTGCATATGCCTGGAAATACTGCTCCACAGGATTGGATTTGTTTAAGAGTGCATGGGAGCCATGCCCGGGAACCCCAGAAATACTGAAGAGCGCTTCATAGCTGCTTAGGATCTTTCATGAGTAGAAGAGAAGAGCTAAGTCAGTGAAATTTAGATTATAATTGTTATTTTGTATCTACTGGTCCCTGCAGACTGCTGAAGCTTGGGAAACTTACATTACATGTAGTAAATAAACAGATTTGACTAGCTTGCTCCAAAATCATGGTATCAGTATATTTCAGCAGTTTTACCACCTGTTGCTAATATTTATAAATAACATGCCAGGGTCATACCCAAATTAACTTTAGAAGGTTAAAAAATATCCTAAGAGCCAAATACATAATTACTTTCAATAAAGGGAGAGATAGCTATAAGAGAGCTTTACAAAGGTCCTACCAAACTGACAAAATTGAGCTTTTACGTATGTCTCAAAAAGTAACTATACAAATGTAAAATTATAATAGCTGAATTACTTTGCTTTTACCCTGTCAACAACTGCCAACTAAACGTTTTAATATGAAGATAAATTGGCATACTAGGATATACTTTCCATTGCAAATGTATTAATATTTTGTTAAAAGTATGAGGCAAAAACCCTGATGATAGCTAGAAGATGAACTGATTCCTAAAGATGAAGAGTAAGATAAAAACCAAGTTATAATAATGGTTTTTACAAAATAAGATGTTTATTTTAACGTTTTCACATAGAATACACTCATTTAAATAAAAATAATGCTATTAGTGAAAACTGCTATCTTAACTTTTTAATTTTTAATTTTTGTGGGTACATGGTAGGTGTATGCATTTATGGGGTACAAGATGTTTTGATACAGGCATGAAATGCCTAATAGTCACCTCGTGGAAGATGAGGTACCCATCCCCTCAAGCATTTATCCTTCGTGGTATCTTAGCTATTGAGAGCGCTGGGAATTCTTTAGTTTAAAAACTGAAGAGAAAAAAGTCTACTCTTTTATGTTTCATGTTTATGAGATCATCTCCCTAAGTCAAAATTTTCAATGGGGGATCAAAGAAACAAAAGGGTTTGCTTTGGAACTACCAATTATTGGATATTCGATATGGGGCTTGTGGCCCACATATAGGACTTTCTAGCTGCTAATTATTTGCTCCTGTTAATTTGCTGTATAATTCTTATTTCTGTCCTCCTTCAGTACAACTAGTGTTGACACTGTCCCTAATACATCTAATCAAAATTTGTGAGTATAAGTAAAAAGAATTGTGGCTTAATTGTTAATAAGGCTTTAGAAATCTTAGACTTTGATCTTTGCTTTGGTTTCTTATGAAGAAGTGCTTCCCCAGATTCGTGGTCTGTGTATTTTTACTTGACTTTTTAATAATGTGATCTTTTCATGCATTTCCCATTACTTAACTGTCCATCTGGATTCATAATTACCTATATGATTCCATTTGTACATCTATAAAACAATTATTATGTGTTACATATCATGGCACTTTACAGTGCCTTCAGATACTCTCACAATATAAGGTAGATAATGAGATCTACTCTTTATTGAGCATCAAGTATTTGCCAAACATATAAAATTTCCAGTACTTGAAACACTGTGGCAGTGTTTCATAAATTTCGTATTATATAAATATAAAAATGAAGATTTGGAAAAGCTATAATACGAATTAATAGAGTTACTTCAACATAGAGTACATTTTCACCTCTGCCCAGGAATGAGTAAGGTAGCTATCCCAAATGTTTGAACCCTAAATACAGTGTGGCAATTAAGGCCAAGATAAGATGTGGTTAGATGATAAATTCCAAATCTGAACTCTAACCTTTTGGTTTTAGGTTCCAAAGGAAGGCCTCAATTATATTGGTAACCCATATATTATCAAAAGTTATCTGATTAAAGAAAGAGAAAATCCTATGGTAAATAACTGACATGCTCCATTCCAAAGAAATGTGCATATCAGAAAATAAAAGTATTAGATAGACACAAGCCAAAAGAGATGTACCTGTCTTGAACTTTGTCAATACTAAAATGACATAGTGACTTAGAGATTTATCCAGTCAAAGCAGTTTAGAATTAATGTTAATTTTACCATTAATTTTGTCACAATTGCATGGTGATTTTATATACCTAAAAGGTTCCTAACCATCACAGATGCATTTCAACATGTTTATGAGTAGAATATGATGTATTTTTTTTTTAAAGATTCTAGAAAAAAGCAGCAGCGAGGAGGAGATGGATGATATAATCAACAAAATGTTGATATATTTTAGAACTGGATGAGTCATACATAGGGTTTCACTGCAATATTCTTTCTATTTTTGTGTATGTTTGAAATTTTCCCTAACAAAAAGTTTTAAAATATTTGGGAAAAAACTAGTTTATAATAATGTAGGGTGTTTGTAACACTTATTAAATAAAAAGAACTTAAGGATGAAATTCATAAGCAACATTATAGGAGGCAGAAAACAAGGTATGTGTTAATCAATAAAAGTAATCAGAAATAAACAAAGTAATTATAAATCACAAGTTGAGAGAAAAGGAAGGAAATGTTTGAGAGAAATTAGGTTGGCAGGGTGGCAGGCACCTGTAATCCCAGCTAGTTGGGAGGCTGAGGCAGGAGAATCGCTTGAACCCAAGAGGCGGAGGTGGCAGTGAGCCTAGATCGTGCCATTGCACTCCGCCTGGGTGACAGAGTGAGATTCCATCTCAAAAAAAAAAAAAAAAAGAAAGAAATATTTGTGAGAGAAACCGGTTCTCTGGTAATGTTTAATAATAATCCCTAAACTGTTTTTTCATTCAACAATGGCTATGAGACAGCACTTGATCTGGACTATATGTTCTTTAGAGTGTAAACGTTATCCATCAGATTGTAGTCAGCCCAAACGGAATTCTTCCTTTAGACAACTCTTGTTTTTCTTTCTGATGCTATTTTTACCAAAGTGATCTTTTCCAAGCAGCTTTATCCTGTAGGATTCTCCCAGTGCCCGATGAGAGTCCTTTTGGCTAGTGGTAGTAGAAAGGTGCTTTAAAATACATAATGGAGTTGAGCTTTGGTTGAAGTATGACATTTACTAATTTGTGTTTTTCAGCAAGTCATTTAAAAATTTCTGGGCCTTTCTACTTATTTCTAATATGGAGATAATCACTATCTCAGACAGTTTCCTATAATGTGGCACATGAAGAATGCTGTTTTAAACTTTTACAAATACAAGGCTAAGGGTTTAAAAAAGAATATACTGGGGCTGGGCGAGGTGGCTCACGCCTGTAATCCCAGCACTTTGGGAGGCTGAGGTGGGCGGATTATGAGGTCAGGAGATCGAGACCAGCCTGGTGAACACGGTGAAACCTCGTCTCTATTAAAAATACAAAAAATTAGCCAGGTGAGGAGGTGGGCGCCTGTAGTCCCAGCTACTCGGGAGGCTGAGGCAGAAAAATGGCGTGAACCCGGGAGGCGGAGGTTGCCATGAGCCGAGATTGCATCACTGCACTCCAGCCTGGGCAACAGAGCGAGACTCTTGTCTCAAAAAAAAAAAAAAAAAATACACACACACACACACACACACACACACACACACACACGTTGGCTGGGCATGGTGGCTCACACCTGTGAATCCCAGCACTTTGGGAGGCTGAGGTGGGCAAATCACCTGAGGTCAGGAGTTTGAGACTAGCCTGGCCAACATGGTGAAACCTCCATCTCCACTAAAAATACAAAAAAAAAAATAGCCATGTGTGGTGGTGGGCGCCAGTAATCCCAGCTACTTGGGAGGCTGGGGCAGGAGAATCGTTTGAACTCGGGAGGCAGAGGTTGCAGTGAGCCGAGATTGTACCACTGCACTCCAGCCTGGGCGACAAGAGCGAGACTCCATCTCAAAAAAAAAAAAAAAAAATCTCTCTCTCTCTCTCTCTCTGAAGGTTTTCTCCAAGTTAAAAATCATACTTGAGGCTTCAAGTCCTAGTGACAGTGACCATCCAATATTAAACTCTATTAGAAGGCTGTTATGGTCTCTTCCTCCTTGTTCTATTTCCATACACATTTTATTTTATTTTCTTGAGACACAGTCTTACTCTGTCGCCCAGAATGGAGTGCAGTGGCTCAATCTCGGCTCACTGCAACCTCTGCCTCCCGGGTTCAAGGGATTCTCCTGTCGTAGCCTCCCAAGTAGCTGGGATTACAGGCGTGCACCACCACGCCTGGCTAATTTTTCTGTTTTCAGTAGAGACAAGGTTTTACCATGTTGGCCAAGCTTGTCTCAAAGTCCTGACCTCAAATGATCTGCCCACCTCAGGCTCCCAAAGTGCTGGGATTACAGGTGTGAGCCACCACACCTGGCATATTTCCATACACATTTTAAACAGGTTGATCCTTTTCTTCTGAGTGATAGGTATGCATATTTGCACTTCAGTGTATTAACAGGAATGCAAAAAGTTGAGAAATATGTTAAGGAAACCACATTTTCTACTATAGAGTGTTTACTTCAGTCTTTCTAGGAGTGCATATACTTTTAGAATATACACAAGGTATGTCAGACCACAGGTATGAAAATGAGGCATCTTGGCCGGGCACAGTGGCTAACGCCTGTAATCCCAGCACTTTGGGAGGCCGAGGTGGGTGGATCACCTGAGGCTGGGAGTTCGAGACCAGACTGACCAACATGGAGAAACCCCGTCTCTACTAAAAATACAAAATTAGCCGGGCGTGGTGGCCCATGCCCGTAATCCCAGCTACTCGGGAGGTTGAGGCAGGAGAATTGCTTGAACCCAGGAGGTGGAGGCTGCAGTGAGCCGAGATCGTGCCATTGCACTCCAGCCTGGGCAACAAGAGCGAAATTCCGTCTCAAAAAAAAAAAAAAAAGAAAAAGAAAATCAGGTATCTCATTTACTGCAAATGAATTAAATTACCATCAGCACGGTAAGAATTCTGTAAGTAAATATCACTTTTAAGACATATTTTACCTGGAATTTGCTCAGTTGCAGAACTTATATAAAGGAATCACTTTCACTCCTGATTTGTCACTAACCATGGCTGTAAAACATAACTGGGCAATCATTAGAAGTTTCTTCTCTGGAGAAACAAATTGACCTCAGAGAGAAGACACTAATACTTGGGGGGTTTCCCAACAGTGGAACCCACCAGATGAAAAGCCCAACATAATTATAGAACCTCCAGGCAACTTCATAGGGACTTACTCTCAAACATGAACAACAGATACCTGGAGGAAAATGTCCAGTAACAAAGAGAAATAGTAATAACAACAGCAAAGGCATCAAAAGGAACCAGAGACAACACAGGACCTGAAACAAAACTTAAGAAAGAAAATAAACCAAATCCGAAGTAAAATATTCTCAGAGAAATAAGAGATTATATTCATAAAACAAGCAGGACATTAGGAATAGGAAATAATCAGAAACAAGAATTTGATAAATTAAAAAATAAAGTTTTAGGCTGGGCACGGTGGCTCACGTCCATAATCCCAACACTTTGGGAGGCTTAGGCAGTGGATCACTTGAGGTCAGGGGTTCAAGACCAGCCTGGCCAACATGGTAAAACCTCATCTCTACTAAAAATACAAAAATCAGCCAGGCATGGCGGCACATAGCTGTAATCCCAGCTGCTCAGAAGGCCGAGGTATGGGACTCGCTTGAACCCGGGAGGCTGAGGTTGCAGTGAGCCAAGATCACAGCACTATACTCCAGTCTGGGCGACAGAGTCAGACTGTCTCAAAAAAAAAAAAAAAAAAAAAAAAAAAAAAGAGAGAGAGAGAATAAAAAGTAAACAAAATTTTAAAATTAAAGAAAGGGGAAAACTTGGAAGACATCTTCCAAGAAGTAGATTAAAGAGGCAAAGAAACAGAAAACAGAAGAGAAAAGAAAATTTTAAGGTCAATCCAGGAAGTACAAACTTTGGCAAACAGGAATTCTAGGAAGAGAGAACATGGAGAAAAATACAGAAAATCTTCAAAGAAATAGTATCTGACTTTTAAAATAGGCACATGTGTTACCTTGATAAAAGTTAAAAATTAAAAATCATATGGGCAATCATATATCTCAATGTTTAGGTGTTCACCTGCATTAAGTAGGTATATAAACATTATTATATATTATACTATATTGTTCTCCAGTTGTTTTCAATGGATTATGCTGTTTTCTCATTTCAATTACAACCTCTTCAAATCCAGGAAGAATATTTGCCACTTATGGCAGGCACATATTCTATTTTTGATAAATACTTGTTAAACTCATTTGCTTTGAAGGTGACTTGAGTTTCCAGTAAGCTCTGTGACTCTTTAAGCGGGTTCAGTCTTTTAGCCTTGTCACAAAAGTAAAGGTCATTCTTAGCTGAAACAGTTACTTAAAACTCCAGGAACTAGTCTGAGAATCCCAGCTCTTACATGAAGTCTAGAGGGAAGTCATTTTATAAAACAATGATAAACTGAAAGAAAGCTAGTCGAATGGCCTTTGTCTGAATACCCTTAAAGATCTCTGTCCATTCAACCTTCTTTTCAGAAAACTTGATCTGAGCCTCTATCCAGACACACAGTTATACCATACCCGTTAGTGGAATATGTAGGCTATGAATCAGACTTCACTGTGGAAACTAATCCTTGAGTCACGATCATAATATTCCACTGGCATTCACCCCAGGGACAAGGTATTCATTTAAGAGTGCCACTCTTCCATGCAAAGGATGAAGTATCACGTAGCTCCCACTCATCATCACAGTCACCACTCAAATATCCTAGTTTGGTTATCTGTTTGTGCAAGGCTGTGTAGTCATCCTCACCTATCAGGATTCTGCAGTCATCTCTACCCCATTCCAAAGGGTCCCTGGCTTTATTCATTAATTTAATAAATATCTATTAAGTGTCTATTTTGAGCTAGTCATTATTCTCTATACTAGGGAACTGTATTCTAGCAAATCTGAGCCCAGAAAAGATTTGCTTAATCCATTCTCCAGAATCCTTCTCTAATCAATTCTAGTCAATTTACATTTGCCTACCTATTGCCATATCTCCACCTTTAACTTTTTTCCTGCTGCATGTGCATTTAGTATCTGAAGTATTATTGATATGTTTTTAATGAATTACTCATGATAATGGCCACAATAATGGCATTTCAGGGACTCAATGGATATTTCGACTTTGAACTGTATTATTGTTCGCATCAAAGAATGGCCTTACGACTTACTTCTCAAAGTGTGTCTGGGGAATTAGCAGCATTGGTACAATCTGTTAGAAATACAGAAATCTCAGGCTCCCACTCTGAGACCTACTGAACCCGAACCAGAATCTGCATTTTAATAAGATCGCCATGTTATTTACATGCACATGAGAATTTAAAAATCACTGGTCCTGCTGACATCTTAATAAGCCATTCTCTAATTCCTTAATAAAGCATTAGAGGGTAGCCTACAAGTTGGACACAGCAGTACACCTGTAGTCCCAGCTACACAGGACGCTGAGGCAAGAGGATTGCTTTAGCCCAGGAGTTCAAATCCAGCTTGTATAACATAATGAGACCTCATCATAAAAAAAAAAAAAAAAAAAAAATTGAGAGAAAAAGTAAATAAAAGGAAGCAATTCAGGATAATATTATTTTAGGTATATCTGTACTTAACTTCAGGTATAACTATACTTAACTAAGTTTAGTTATAACTGAATTTAAAGACATGGTCTACTATATTCTTGCTTGGGTAATATATTTTACTACTAAGGTAATAAAAATGTTTCATAGTGTTAGGGTTTTATAATACCTCTAAGTCAAGAGAAGGCCTACGCTCTTTCTTCCCCAACAGATATCCTTGAGCCTAACTAGAAATGCCATGAATTTACTTACTTGTTCAAGGTGTTCTTTGCTGTGACTCACCCATGAATCGAGCTACACATACACACTAGCTGGTTGCTTGTCTAAGCCCTCAGGTCTGCTGTTCTTGTTCTATCCCAACAGTTCGCTTCAATCTTAGTGTGGGTAAAATTGCTTTTCAACAATTGTTCCCATGTTGAGTCCTTCCCAAAACATCTCATTGAACTGGGACAGATCTGCTCACCCCTTGTTTTGAAATTATTATATCTCTAAGTATCTGTCTTCATCTGACCACAGTCTTCCAATTTTACACAAGGAACAAAGGATACTGAACCAGACGTGTGAGCAATACTTTGGATTATTTCCAGGATATGCTGACAAGACAACTGGTTCCCTTTCTCAGCACTCATTTGCTCCTTCTGCTAACCACCTTCCTGACCTCAACACATCGCCTGGTCTCACCCAGAGACTCTGCCAAGCCCCTTCAGCCTACAAAGGCTCTTGTCCTGGCTTCTCCTGGTCTGTCTTATTTCCCTGTCACCTGTGATGTAAAGGGAGAGTGGATACAAATGGGTGAGGCCTCACAACAGCTAGCACATGGTAGGCTCCATAGCGTGGAAGAAGCCAGCAAAATAGATAGAATTGCTTATTCTCCAAGTAGTTTCTGGGAATAGGCCTTAAAACCTTGACTTGTTTTCTACATGGAAGCTCTATTTTGTTTTGTCTTATTTTTTGGTGGTAGACAGGGGACTGAGAAAGTTAGACTAATGCTGTCCAAAATGAGTTATGAATATTCATAAACGATTTCAAGTTTTAACTTGTAATTTTCTGTTTCGTTCATTTGATATTGCTGAATCTCCATTTCAGTTTTCACTGATCATACTTGCTTTTTTCTATAGTTCCAAGGTGAAAAAACAGAAGACTGTAACATTTATGTTTTTCTCCAGGAAAAAGAGACTGTACTCTCCCTGTAGAGAGGGAGTTTGTCTTATATATCTTATATCTACTTCACATATGCCTTCTGTATAACAATCACTAAATATATACCTTGCCTATACTATCTCATGCTAATTTTATGACACTGAGCAAGCAACCTACACTGGCTGTTTCTGCTTCCTTATCTGTTTCATTCTTTCTTCAATCTGGCTTTTAACCCTGCATTCTCCTGAGCCTACTCTTGCTAACAGACCTTCTAACTGCCACATCCAGTGGATACTTCTGTTCTCTGTGGTACTGCCTCCATGCTCTCCACGCCTCCATGCTCTCCACGCCTCCATGCTCTCCACGCCTCCATGCTCTCTTGGCCTCTGTGTGGTTCTTCCTTAGTCTCCTCTTTATGCCCTCTTCTACCACCTCACCAAAGTTGGTAGTCCCCAGAATTATAATTTATCTTCCCTTCCCATCTCATGTATACCTTCCCTAACATGTTCATCCTTACCTGAGACTTTGACTGTACTCCTGACTCCCAATCTACATTTCCAACTCTCACCTCTCTCCTGAGCCTTGGTCCTGTATCTCCAACTGCCCTACTTGAAAGCAGCACCACCAGGGCAGCCTCTGAAGCACATAAACTTAATTTGTGATTTCTTCTTCACCCTCCCAATCTGGCCCCTCTCCTGAGTTCTTCATCTTAGTTCATAACATCACTGTTAACCCAGTCATCCAAGTTAGGAAAACTTAAGTCCATTTATAATCCATGAAACCATGAAAAATTATCTTCTAAAAACCTTAAAGAGAGCACTTCACACTCTCAAATAAAGACTTCCATTGCCCAACTACTGACTCTCAGCAGAAGACCACCTTCTTTGTCTTCAGCATGAAGCACCAGGCCTAATCAACTCCGACCCACTTCTGGCAGATCACCTCCTCCCACATCCCCAGGCTACCCTATGCTTGAGCCCCACTGGACTATTTACAGTGTGAGATTCTTTCACATCTCTAGTCTTGCATATGCTGCTGCTGACACCTACAGCAGTGATTCTCAACAGGGCACAATTTTGCCCCTAGGGGACATCTGGCAATGTCTGGGGACACTTTTTGATTGTCACACTGGGAGAAAGGGGTGTTACTAGCATTTAGTGGGTGGAGGCAAGGGACGCTGTTAAATATCCTACAGTGCACAGGACAGCCCCCACTACAAAAGTGTCCAGCCCAATATAATAATGCTGAGATGGGGAATCCCTGCCCTAGAATCTCTTTGATTTCTCTGTCTGATGAACTCTAGTTTACCTATCAAGACTCGGTTCAAATGTCACCTCCTCTGGGAAACCTTCCTCTACCAACCAGGTCCTCTCTCCAGATGAATAATGTCACATCTTTCTACTTTTTCATACACACCTCTATTTAGCACATCACATATTAGACTGAAAATTTTTATGTTTACCAGCATGTCCCTATTACCAGAATGGGAGGTCCCCTAAATAGAGACTGTATTTTACTCATCTTTTATTCTCAGTGCTTGGGACAGGGCCTGGCACTCAAATGTGTACTGGATGAATTAAACAAGACACATCTACAGAGAAAACAAAATATTTTCAAGCAAACAACTCAGCACTCTGAGCCTGTCTGAAATTAATGATTCCTCAGTTCTAAGAAATATACATGTACAAATATACATTTTTCACCAACTTTCTAAAACTAGTCATTAACATTATGGCATCACATTTTAGAATATTTATAAATTACATTGGTTTTTATAAGTGCTGCTCAAAATAAATTTAACCAAATCTCTCTAAATATTCTGCTAAATTTAGTAAAATAGGGGCTGGAAAATAATGGAACATTAAAGTAAGTATATATTTAAAACATCTATTTTAGGAAGAACAATTAAATAAGAAAATACAGAAATGTATAATCTTGAGATCAGTGTTAAAGGCTTTGAAATAATTCAGACATAAGTTTATTACAGTTCTACTATACTAGAATAGTAGCAATTTACCTATTTAGGATTAAGTTACAGATAATGAACAAAAACTTTTATAACAAAAAGAAAAAAATGTAAAAAATAATTCTAATGAAAATATGAATATAAGCAAAGAATGGAAGACATTCAAGCTTGGGCAAAATGCGAATGCACATTAAATAATAGGGTACTGAAATCTCTGAGCATCCTAACAACATAACACAGGAGATTCAGAAAATAACAGATGGGGGAAATAAAATAACAGTAGAGAAAACTACTATACAGATTTAGAAATCTGAATAGCAATCATTTTTATAACTGTATACGTAGTACCTTAGTTCCTTAACCTGCTTCTTGATTGAACTGCCAAAATATTACACATACTGTTAAAATATCAAATATTTATTTTCAGATCAAAAGTCATTATATAGCCTTTACAAAAGTAATACTGTATTTCAAAAGGCATACATAATAAACATATGCCAGTCACTGTTATGTTGTTTGCTATGCCTGAAATAAACATTATGCAGACAGACTACAAAGTCTCATCTTCACTCTAAGTTGTAAACACAGAACACACACAGTGTCCTAGATACAGGTAAAAGTTCCCACTAGATTTAAAAACTCAGTCATTAATGAGATGTTGATTATAGAAAGCTAGAAACTCAATCTTATACTGCTAGAGACTGGTAGCTAAACATATAAGAAAAGAATGTGTAGACTCTCAGTGCTTTAGAAACCAGGGTCTCTGACCAAAGCAGTGATTTAATTTCACGACTGCTCAGTACAGATAGCTGACATTACCAAATGCTACTCTAATATCAACTTGTTAAATGTGAATCCAGACTCAGCATATCAGAATACTAACCCAGACTAACTGGAGTCATGGGAAATATTTTGGGAGCTGTTTATTTATAAATGAGTTACAATATAACACTATAATTAGATTAATATATAATTATTGATAAACACAGGATTATTTCTAAAACCCATCATTGTTGCCACTACTATATTTAGAAAAAGCAACACTAGAATCTTCTTCATAAAACAAGCCTTGATTTATCAATTAGATCTATTTAGATATAGTATAAATTAAATTTAAGTGTCACTGTATGGTTTACAATGCTTTTATAAACATTAAAAGGGGGACAATTTAAATCTCCAGCAAACTGCACACTTCTGAACTACTTTATAATCCAATAATCTACCAAAAGATAGAATCTGCACAAAGTTATACATTTGATTGTCACAAAAAATATTTAAGTTAGCTTACCTAAGCATAAATAAAACCAGTAACAATGGATATTTTTAACAATGCAAAAGGCATTTGATCCACATTTCATTAAAAAACACATTTAAAATACTCTTCTCAAAAGCATCCACAACAAACTATAATTATTACCATAAAATAAACTATTTTAAGGTATTTCTACAAATATTTATACATGAATTATTCCTTTCAGGTTAATTATTTCATTACGTGTAAAAGAAATTTATAAGTAACATTAATTCAATTAGCATAGTATTAATGTTTCTTCTCAGTGCCATTTCATTTCTTCCTTTTAGGAAGAAAAATAGTTGATTGGATTATAATCTCCTAAAAGCTGGTTTTAGAAAAGTTTCCTAAATGGAATTAAAAATTGTAAAATATAGATCAGAATTTGAAATCTGATCTTTTTTTATCCTAGTAAAGTAGTGGCTTATATTAACATCTGGGCATTGGTAACAATTGTTATATTTACCAGATTTCAGAAGACAGAAAATAAACTAGCAATTACTATTTTATTCACCTAAAGCTACTTATCCAGAAGATTTTTTGTTTTAATCTTTAATAAACATACTGGATGTTACAAAAACACAGATAAACAGATAAGGTTTTTTCCCCCCAAACTATTATGTACTGTCATGTAAAATTGCTTTAGTTAGAAAATTTTTTAAATTTCTTGGAATCTGGCAAAACATTCCAAATACAGAAATTTTAAAATTCTATTTCAGTTCAAACCATTTTAAATACTTTGGAAAGGCCAAATTACATAAAGAACTTTTGGCTAAGATTCAAGCGTTAAATTACTAATATAATAAAGTTGAATTGTCAAAAATGAAAAGGTAAATAGAAAATTGTGGGAAATGCCTAGCAATTTAAACCAAATTCAAAAATATTAAAACTTAGAATTCAATATTGTTGAGTGAGTGAGTTACATTTTAGAAGGCAGTATTAACTCGTGGCTCAAGAAAAATAGGGTGGAAACAAAATTCCATAGTTAAGAGTATATACAAATGCAAATGCCATTTATTTTTCCTCTGCTTTAAACATGCAGCATAATAGTTTTTATGAATGATCTGATCAATACATGTATTTTAGAGATACAGTTCCTCTATGATAATTTATAACAAGATCTTCACACTTTGATATGGGTATTTGCTTAATATTTTAAATAAGCATTCTAAATTTTACTCTATTTCATAATGATTAAGAAGGGGAGAAAGCAAAATGATGATTTTGAAAATAGGAATAAAATACTGAGCTACAAAATAGAATACTATACCATTTAAAGGAAAAAGATACCAAGATAAAATCTTATGAAATAGACTGTTATTCAAAGTTTGTTTTTATGTTGTAGAAAAGTTTTACAGCTTAAATCACTTCGGAAGATTTTTAAAAATACACATTTTGTACATTGGTAAAATAACAAATACAGTAAAAAACTATACTTAGGGTTCTTCAGATTTACAAATATAAAATTTATGACTACAAAGTACTGCTAGCTAAGGACCAGGAAAATATATAAAACTGCTTGGTTATAACAATAAATTTTCTCCAAATATTTCATTAAGTTATTCTCGTATAAATTAATATTTACCAAGATCAAAGGAAACTTACCTTGCAAGAATTAGACAGTTCATTTGTGCAATCTCTGTTGCTGTCTCTTGATAAATTATCCACTTTACCTTCATTTCCAGATGCAAACTTTATGAGTAACTGAGATGGTCCCCCTTTAGAACAATTGTGCTTAAGGCTGGATAGACAGGAAATATTTGGATAAGCTCCTCCCAATGAAATACTTCTTTGTAAAATACCATGGTTTTTGTTCATCTGTGAATTTGGTCTTTCCAATTCTCCATTGATATTTATTTGATAATCTACGTTTTGGGAGGATGGCAAACATGCAGATGTCCTATGCGTGAGCTTAATATACTCTGAATCAGAATTAAGCTTAATTTCTGACATTTCTGGTTTACAATCACCATTTGTTGTTTCACAATCTAATGTAGTTGTTTTTTGTTGGGTGAAATGCACTGAAACACAAGAATATCCTTCAGATGACTTTTCACAGACAGTCTGTTTGGGAGTATTATTTGAAAGAACAATTTTCTTCTGTAACGAGCCCTTCCTGTGAAGTGGCCGTATGTCTCTTACTTCTCCAGGGGTACAAATTGTTTTAGATAACCGAAGTCCATTGACAGCTGTTGAAAGAAATCCTTTAGCACCAGTGCCATCCTCATTATGTGCAATTTCACTAGGAGAAATAATAAACTGGTGTGAAGTTTGATAGGATCCTTTGCTCAGAAGAGTACATGGACTTGTTGGAGAAGTCGGTGGGGTATTTGAAGGACTCCTAGGAAAAATGACTAAGGAGGAGCAACGTTTTAGTGGAATTTTTGTGTTCCTGCTCACTGGCAATTTCATAATCTCTAACCCATGTTCCAAGTCATCCTGGACAAAAGGATCTGTACTTGTACTTCTCGAAAAAATTTCACATGGAGTAGTATTCCTGTTTGGCACAATTCCACTGGAGGTGCTGTCAGAAGGTAAGTTTCCACCCAAAAAAGTATCATCACTTGGTGGCAACGTATAACTACTACTGTCACTGATGACACTGTTAGTGTATGAACCTCCACTTGTGATACTTGCACATGACCCGAAATCACTACCGTTGCTGCTGTAAGATCCATTATCACTGGTTGAAAAGTTACTAAGGCTACCACTACAAATGGCTGGACTGCTTACAAGGTTACCATCATTCACTGCATTCAATTCACTATCGACCACAGCACTGCTGTAAATACCATCCTTCAAGATACCAGTAAATGAAGCATCATCACTATCAGCTAAGACATTGCTAGACTGAAGATATCCACTGTACCTTGTTGGCTGTAGTGAAATCTGTAGACAGCTGCTCTTTTTATTAACATTTTCAGATGAGGGAACAGACGATCTTTCTTGAGACTGAACGTTTTCCTTTATTAACGGAGCTAGTGCAGTCTGTCTGGGAGTCAGCTTCATTTGAACAACGTTAGACGCTGAAATCCGTGTTGGTCTCTTGAAGCACATGTGAACATGGCTATCCAAGTCATCTCCGGAGGTTTCTGACAAAGGGTAAGTATTGCTTCTTCTGGCTGCAAAGTGCAATCGTAAGCTTTGTGCCATTTGTTCTCATTTCCAAACATGTTAAGGGCTGAAAGTCATAACAAAGATCTCTGTCCGTAGACAGGCTAGAAGCAGCTGCACTGCATCAAAAGAAAAAATCATCTGTGGTGCCTAAAAGAGCTATTAAGCTGTAGTCTTTATCCTAAGTAAAACATTAGATACCAGATATCATAGGAAGAAAAAGACGACCCATTCCAGAGACTGACGTTTCCAAAATGTCTTGAATCGCTTGTAGTCAAAATGCCTTCACTTACAAAGCACTTGATTTCCAGCGACCTTTAAGCTGAGCTCAGCTGCAGCACACTGACTCAAACACAGCCAACCTTGTTTCAATTATACCTTCTCCAATTTGCATGAATGAGTAACACAAGAACAACAATCTTCTAACATTTCATGTTGAAACAGTATTTTTTCACCCCAGCTCTACTAAATGAACATTTAACTATGTGAATCGCAGTGCCTATACTTTCTCCAGCCAACTTTGACCACTAATATTTTTACCCATAGGTATAGAATTACAGGAAGTTGGTAGGAACGAAACCCCATGTAATTAAGTATCAAATCAAAGATTGAATTTCCAAATAGTAGTCATACTAGGAATCTAGTCAAGTTAGTTAATATAGGGACTGTTCATTTTTTTTTTTAATTTGTGAATTCAAACAGTTCTGTAAATTTGGAAATACCAAAACTTTAGGATGAATTAAAACTTTAGCACTACATCAAACAGATACATATTTTAGCTTCTAAAGTGCTAATTACATAAAAAATGAAAGCTTAAGGACAGAACTACAAAATTAACCTATTAATACCATTGCAAAACTGAAGCATAGTTTCGAGAAAAGAAGTTTAAGAGAAGCTGTCACTAAGCATTTTCTCCTGTAATTTTAAGGCCTTTTCCAGCCAAGTAGAACAGTCTTTAAATGATGCCATTTATATTTTGACTATTAAAACTCTGCCAAGAAATAGCCTAAGCAAACATTCCAATAAAAATATATGCAGATTAGAAAAAAAAAAAACTATACCCCAAGATAGTTTGAACACATAGGATATTTTATTCCACTGTCTCTGCAATTCATTCACTTAACAGAGTGTTGTGGTAAGTAAAGAAGTCTAAAAAGGATTTAACACATCAAATAAACATATCTCAATGCCAATTCTGTTCTGAAAAACTCTAAGAGCTCTTTGCTGGCCCCTGCTGGTGCTTTGAAACAATCCATTTAGATGTTTGATATCTATAAAGAAATACAAACCAAGCTGTACATTTCTTTATATAAACAAAGTACATACTTGTTTACATTTTTGAGAGCTAGCCCTGCCCTAGAGGTGGAATTGCTCAGCAGTGCTGATAAACCTTCCACAGTAGAGAACAGTGGACTGTTTGTCCTTTTAGAGGTTGTGATTTTGTATATATTTTTTCTGCTTTGTATTTATTTAACCTTTATTTTCAGTTTACTGGGTAATAAAAATTTAATATTTTAATTTCTCTCCCAAATGCCATAGACCAAGGTTGGTATTCTATTTGAAAGAAACAAATTTATTTTTAAATAATACTCTAGGGTATATTTAAACCCCTTACCTAAATTTTATAGCTGGAACTCCAGTAATAAATATATACTGGCTCATTCATAGGAAAGTAAAAGGTAAAATAGTTCCGTTGTTTATACCACATGCTACTACACCCAAGTTGTATTTTTCTAAGTAAGTTTTTTTTCCTAAGTAAAAGCAAATATGTAAAACATATACTTTGTTTTAAAAAAACTGCTTAAGATACATCTGTTTTCGATCAGAATTTTCTAAACAGATATTTAATCAATTAAGACACAACAAAATAGAATTATGGGAATTTATTGAATTATATTTGACTAGAATGAAACAGCACTGTGTTTTCAAATGTGTACAATAATTGGAAATTTAGTAATACAATTATGATGTTATTTTGGTTTTGTATAACCTATCTCCTTTAAGATTTTACAGACTTCAGCCAACATTCCCTTAACATCTTTTTCTTTTAAATAAGGAGGAGTCCTGTTTTACTCTGCCTTCAAATGACTTCAGCTTGCTTTCTGGGATTAAGTGTGGGGTCTAATAACTCAAAGAATGAATCCCTTCTAATAGGCTAATCAATGAGATCTAATTGTTCATGCCTGTGGCCTACAACTTCCTGGAAATAAGAAAAGCTCCTCTGATTATTAACATATAAAATAATGAGCTCCAAGTATTTGGCCAGATAAATGTCTTCCCTTTGATAAGCTTCACTATAAGCATCAGTTCCATGTCCCCTAACTAGATTTTAACTTTCCGGAGGGCATGGACCGTAACTACACGGTTCTTCTGGGGCTCCTGAGCTTGTCCTGGGCACAAAGTAAGTACCAAGAGACACCAGAGAGAAGTCTGGATGGATAGATGGTCTCACCACAGGCACTCTGAATGCCTGACGCTTTCTTTCAGGATTTTTGTTGTTGTTGCTGAAGTTGATCCAGCTGCCAGTTATAAAGAAATATCAAGAAGCGCTGCAGGTGGACAAGAAGGAATGACGTTTGAAAAATTTACAGAGAGGGTCTCAGCCAAGGAAAAGTAAGCTAAGAGAATCACATGCACTTCCTAGCACTCTAGTCTGAGTTTAAATTCTAGGGAGGCTGAACAGTTTGCACTGCTGGCTGAGGTCTGAACATAGGATCTATACTGCTATTACAGCAGTTGCATGGAAAATCGGGGAACTTGCTATAAAACGTAATTCCTCAGTCCAGCAAATACCAAACAGGAGTGTTAACCCTAACCTTAAGAGTAG
This sequence comes from Papio anubis, assembly GCF_008728515.1. Classification (NCBI taxonomy): domain Eukaryota; kingdom Metazoa; phylum Chordata; class Mammalia; order Primates; family Cercopithecidae; genus Papio; species Papio anubis. Next base: position 81,122 of record NW_022163051.1, on the reverse strand, counting down.
AAGAACTGGAGGGACACGGCAGCCCTCATCTGGAAAGAATCCATGCACATCCTACATAGAATTGCATATTCTGGAGTGAAACAGATTGAAGCTAAGAACCCCACATTCTGAGCTGTTGGTTACTGATCATCTACACGGAAAATAATGTAATTATCTACATGGTGTGGATAGGCTCTGGGTAATCTTAATCATTGACTGAACTTTGAAGGCCAAAGTCAGCTGCGGCGGTTAATTGTATGTATCAACTTCGATAGGTTATGGTACCCAGTAGTTTGGTCAAACACCAGTATAGACATTGCTATGAAGACATTTAGACATGATTAGCATTTACATCAGTAGACTCTGAGTACCGCACATTACCCTCCACAATGTGTGGGGGTCTTACCCAATCAGTCGAGGGCTTTGAGAGCAAACACAGGTTTTGTAAGAAGAAGCAATTCTGCCTCAAGACTACAATGTAGAATCCCTGCCTAAGTTCTCAGCTTCCTGGCCTGCCCCGCAGATTTCAGATTGCAGTCTTCACTATATACATACATAGTGTGGAAATATATGTATTCATATATTACACATAATTTCATATATAAAATGTATGAAAAATAAATAATACATAAAATATATACACAATCTATTGTTTCTGTTTCTCTGGAGAACCTTCATTAATACAACTGCTAAATGTGAGAAGCACAAGGTCTCCACCCAGAATATAGGCAGCTCCTAAAACCGGTGGCTGAATGTGTACAGGTGTATGTCTTAGACTGGTGACACAGTGCTAACTTTTGCACTGGTGGGTAGAATTTTTTTAAGGCACATCATTCTGAAATGTTCTGTCATTATTGCCACCACCACCACTACCATCACCATAATGAAACGACTATATTTTAAAACCCTCAAGTCTTAAAATTGGCTGGAAAACAATGATATAAGCCTAGTCTTTCTTGAAAGCAAATATCACTTATATTGCAAACGTTTTCCAGATGACTAAAGTTGTTTCTGCTTAATATTATACTTGTGTTTTTCACCCTCCATTTTCAAAGATAAATTGCTAGGAAAACGGTACACTTTAAATTTAGTTGTGAGTGCCTCAGCAGAATAAAGATGGAATGACATTTATAATAACATAGATCATTTGTTGCTATACAATCAGGTCTGTTACTCCACCAATGGCTATAGTTTCTATAACATCTCAAGTCATCTCTATACCTCCCTTACCTGCTGAGACTAGCAACAAATCAGAGGACTAGAATGACACACACCACCCTGCTCTAATCATCTTGGCTCTTTGTTTTGCTAGTAAACCAAGTTTCTCGAGAAAAGCTGTATTTCCCATGCACAGAAGAGCATCTAATACAGTAGATAAACTAAATGGTATATCTTAGCTAACACAAAATATACCATATCAGACAGCTACAAATGCGTAAATCCATGAATGTTAAATAACACTTTATATTTGTATCATGATAAAGAATTTTCCAAGTATTTTCATAGTCACTGTCTCATTTTATCCTCACAACATGCTTATGAGATAGGCAGGGCAAATATTGTTGTCCTCATTTTTCAAATGTGAGAAGGTATTTTTAGAAGGCCTGAATAATTTGTTTAGGGTTACAAGCTAATGCACCCAAAGAAATGCAGGATTATAACAGAATTTCTTAGTCCTTAGTGTGGGGATCTATAACAACTTTTTTTTTCCCCCCGAGATGGAGTCTCACTCTGTTGTCCTGGCTGGAATGCAGCGGCATGATCTCAGCTCACTGCAACCTCCACCTCCTGGGCTCAAGCAATTCTCAAGCCTCAGCCTCCAGAGTAGCTGGGACTACAGGTGTGCACCATCACGCCCGGCTAATTTTTGTATTTTTAGTAGAGACAGGGTTTCACCATGTTGGCCAGGCTGGTGTCAAACTCCTGACCCCAGGAACATCTCCTGATCCGCCTGCCTCAGCCTCCCAAAGTGCTGGGATTACAGGCGTTACAGTATCTTGATTAATGTATTTTGTTTTTTTTCCTTTAGTTAAAAGTTTTAAAAATTTTATTTGTCATATTTATCCATCTATAAATATAGATGTTAATATCAAAGGCAATGCTTTTTTCTTCCAACCTATCATGACGCACTTTATAGTATTATATACACAGTAAACGCTCAAGGAATGTTCATTTGCTGATCAGTGTTTGACAAACAGCCGTTCTGGCCATTAAGAAAGAGTCACACCAATACTAAAGTTACTAGCAAAATGGACCAGACTACATCTGTGTGGAAAGCACAGATGTGAGCTGTCCCTCCTTGTAGACAACATGCAAATAATGCAAATAAAATAGTTCACCAATAATACACCCAATGATAAGGCAGAATTCACATCGGTATCAGTGGCAACAGGAAAAATAACAGTAATACCATGATCTGGCAATTCAACTCTAAAATGTATCTCTTAGAGATACACTCAGACATGTACATACGGAGACATAAAAATGTTTATCAATTGGTAAGAGCAACATACTGGAAATAACACTAATAACACTAATATTAAGGAAGTTAAATACATAAATTATAGCATTATGATATTTTCAGAGTATAGAAGATTATGCATCATTGAAAGGTGTCATCACAGATCTCACAAATACAACGTTAAGCAAAAAAGCGTATCAGAGGAATGCCTACAGAGATATACTATTTTTATAAATTAAAAAATATGCAAAATAAACAAGGTGGGTTTTTGTTTTTTGGAGATAGAGTTTTGCTCTTGTCACCTAGGCTGGAGTGCAATGGTGTGATCTTGGCTCACTGCAACCTCCGCCTCCTGGGTTCGAGCAAGTCTCCCACCTCAGCCTCCCCAGTAGCTGGGACTACACGTGCCCACCATCACGCCCGACTAATTTTGTATTTTTAGTAGAGACAGAGTTTTGCCATGTTGGCCAGCCTGGTCTTGAACTCCTGACCTCAGGTGATCCACCTGCCTCGGCCTCCCAAAGTGCTGGGATTACAGGCATGAGCAACCATGCCTGGCCAACAACAATGTCTTTTTTAGGGATATGTATGTGTATATATGTGATAAAAGTATTTTAAAAAGCAAAGAATGCTAAATACAAAATTGAGGACAGTGGCTACTAGTGGAGGAAGAAAAGGAGATGCCACTAAGGAGGGATCTAGGGAGGGTTTCAAAGATTTTGGTAATGTTCTAGTTCTTAAGCTGAGTAATAAGTGTGTATATACATAGTTGTCTTATTATTTAAATATTTATATTATGTGGGCTTTTTTGTATGTATATTTCATGATTTAAAAACAAAACACACACAAAACTCCACCAGTATGAAGTTTAATTTGTTTCCATCTAGAAGGGACCAGCCTGGCCAACATGGTGAAACCCCATCTCTACTAAAAATACAAAAATAAGCTGGGCAAGGAGGCGGATGCCTGTAATCCCAGCTACTTAGAAGGCTGAGGCAGGAGAATCGCTTGAACCCGGGAAGCAGAGGTTGCAGTGACCTGAGATTGCGCCACTGCACTCCAGTCTAGGCAACAGAGTGTGACTCTGTCAAAAAATAATAATAATAAATAAAGGAAAACAGATCTATAGAGACAGAGGGGAGAAAAAAGGAAAACATTTTATATTCTTTTAAAAAAAGCAAAAACACAGAAAACAAATAGCTCTGTAACTAACCATATTCGATAATCAAATCAGCAACATCTGTCACTCAGCCTTAAAAATCAGATTACCAGGCTGGGCATGGCGGCTCACGCCTGTAATCCCAGCACTTTGGGAGGCAGAGGCAGGTGGATCACGAGGTCAGGAGATCAGGACCCTCCTGGCCAACATGGTGAAACCCCATCTCTACTAAAATACAAAAAAATTAGCCAGGTGTGGTGGCATGCGCCTGTGGTCCCAGCTACTAGGGAGGCTGAGGCAGGGGAACTGCATGAACCCTGGAGGCGGAGGTTGCAGTGAGCTGAGACTGAGCCACTGTGCTCCCGCCTGGCAACAGAGCGAGACTCCAACTCAAAAAAAAAAAAAAAAAAAAAATTAGATTGCCAGCCAGTGAGAGTCTTCTTCGGCAGCAATAATGTACTTTTGCTTACTATGATGTTTACTAAAGATTTCATTGGCAAAATCTTTAGTTGCTAGTATAATTATCATTTCTTGAGGGCAAAAAACATGAATGTAGTTTAACACTAAAAACAGACTTTTTTTTTTTTTTTTTTAAAAAGCTAGTTTCTTTGTTAGCTAAAAAATGAACAAAACTGTTTAATTTTTCTGGTGCTTGTAACTGATAAGCTTCGCACACGTAACACTGTTTGTATACTTACCTGTTCAAATCTTACAGGTTTAAAATATAAATGTAAGCCGCTAAGAAGAGGGTTTGAGATTGGATCCTCAGAGACAACATTAGGAAAAGAATAGGACTTTAAGATAGTCTTTAGGAATTCAGAAATCAGAACAATCATTTTATAAAAAGAACATCATGTTTAACTTTGCTTTTTGCTTCTGTAAGAGCTGGCCATCCTTGAGAAAACTTTATTTGCTCATTCCTTATCAGTGTAAAAAGGACAGATTTCCTCTGTAGAAGAGTGGGGATGAGAGAGTGGATAGGATGTCCATTGGATACGGGTAACCCTAAGAAAGACCACTGTAGTAAGGAGGCACAACTGAAGGATACTCTGGGCGAAGATTCCCAGTGCCATGGACTTGGAACCAGGGGTCATGGACGAGTGAGAGGGAAGACAGGACGAAGAGGTTGATTTTCTGTCCTTTCCTGTCACAAGAGGTCTTCAGTAAGACCTTATAATATGTCGGCAATCAGAAGAGGTGCTTGGGAGGAGAATGGAAAGGGAGAGAGTAGCACCAGGAGGAAGAAAACAAGTTCTATCTCCCTCACCATTTTGCCCAGAGTCTCCATAACCACCCACAACCCATCTCTCAAATCCCAGATTGCCTACCCACTTCCCCTGGCTGCTGAAACGTACCCTTACTTCACGTACCCTTTCTCCTGAAACGTACCCTTACTTCATATTTCACACAAGCACAATATAACTTACCAATCGATTTTCGTCAAATACTTCAAAAAGAAGCCGGTGCTGCTGAGGATGAACCTAAGTAAGAAAAACACAATCTTTATTTAAAAACAAGTAAACATCAACCCACAGACACTGAGAAATAAATGCTTAAAGATGTTGCCATTTGATTGAGTGCAGTGGCTCATGCCTGTAATCCCAGCACTCTGGGAGGCTGAGGTGGGTGGATCACCTGAGGTCAGGAGTTCAAGACCAGCCTGGCCAACATGGTGAAACCCTGTCTCTACTAAAAATACAAAAATGAGCCAGGTGTGGTGGCATGTGCCTGTAGTCCCATCTACTTGGGAGGCTGAGGCAGGAGAATCGCTTCAACCTGGGAGGTGGTGATGGCAGTGAGCCAAGATTATGCCATTGCACTCCAGCCTGGGCGACATAGAGAGACTCCATCTCCAGAAAAACAAAACAAAACAAACAAACAAAAATATGTTGCCATTTGCTAATGCCTATTATTTGGAATGTATTTTAAATTACATGAAATAAGAGCAGACTAGTCATGTGTCACTCATTTTCTAGTAGTTTCACAATAACAACAAAGTGAATTTGGTTGTTTATTTTTCAGATTTTTCTAATAGAATGAAAGGAAGTAAAAGAAAATTTCAAAAGATTACTTAAATGTTTGCAAACGCTTAAAAATACAGACTAGATTTTGACATCTTATGATCAGTTTTATTTTCTTGCTATTTATCAGTGTAGAGTGACCCAAAGTGGACATTTATTTTTCAGAAACTAGTGTTGTGAATTCTTTTATTATTGACTTAATAAAATCACATGTTGCTTTTACTATATAAAGTACATAGCAGTCAAAAGTATACACTGAGTTTTCACTTAAGGTTTAAATTTTGTAGCACATGAATAAAAATTACAAGCAATATTTTATTTCTCAAAGCCAATGCTTTCGTTCTTGTAGGAATGTTTCAATATCAAAATAAAAATCTATGTGACATCAAACAGAAAGGCAATCTTTAATACTTTTTTTGTACCAGAGTTTAAAATGAAGAAAGCATATTCATATTTATGTTGATTTTCCCCTACAATACATATATTATATTGTACACTGTGATATCTTAAAACATTGGTGTACATGTCAAAAGTATTGACAGAAAAAAGTCCTATACTTGTGACAAAGATTTCTGGATACCTAACTCAGTGTCTACTTTTCCTTCGAGAACATAATCCTAGTTTTACCTACAGCCACATTCCCAGGCTTACCACACTGCACACCTCTTGAGGAACCATTAATTTTTGAAAACTGAAGTACAATATATATTCAGTGAAGTATAAAGTATACTAATGTTGGGATGAGGAAGAAAAAAGTATACTAATCTTAACTATACAGCTTGATAACTTTTTACATATGTGTATTGTATCATATAAAATATGCGTATGTAAAAATACGTATACATAAAAATACATATACATACTATGTATATGATACATATGTATATATATTAAACCCAGATAAAGATATTGAATAATCTGTTCTATTTTATATATATTTTTTGTGAATGGTGCTCTCTGGAATTGTTTAACATGGAGACCCTGAATATGCCTATCTAGAAACTTATCCCTTGTACCTAGGGGCAACCAATGAAGCCAACCTAGTGCCAGTCACTCCTCGGGAGAGCTTTTCAGAGGTGGCTGACTCAGCTGGGAGAGATGTCCCTTTTGCCCCTTGCATTTATCTTTCCTGTCTGAAATTGTGGTTAGGATAGCTGGCATTCCTGCAGCCATATTGTGACCATGGAGTAACTGAGGATAGACATGCCAAACATAAGGCTAGACATCATGGGGATGGAAAAATAGTGTTAAGACAGCTAGATGTGCTGGTTCACACCTGTAATCCCAGCACTCCCAGGCTGAGGTGCGAGGATCACTTGAGCCCAGGAGTTGGAGACCAGCCTGAGTATCATAGGGAGACCATCTCTACAAAAATAACAAAAATTAGCTGGATGTCATGGCACGTGCCTATAGTCCCAGCTGCTCAGGAAGCTGAGGCAGGAGAATCGTTTGAACCTGGGAGGCAGAGGTTGCAGCGAGCCGAGATCGCACCACTGCACTCCAGCCTGGAAAACAGAGTGCAAAACTGTCCCTCCCCTACCACCAAAAAAAGGGTGGGCACGGTGGCTCATGCCTGTAATCCCAGCACTTAAGGAGGCCAAGGCAGGCAGATCACTTGAGTTCAGGAGTCTGTAACCAGCCTAGCCAACCGGGCGAAACGCTGTCTCTACTAAAAACACAAAAATTAGCTGGGTGTGGTGGCAGGCACCTGTAATCCCAGCTAGTTGGGAAGCTGAGGCAGGAGAATCACTTGAACCTGGGGCACAGAGGTTGCAGTGAGCCAAGATCGCGCCACTGCACTGTCCAGCCTGGGCATCAGAGTGAGACCACGTCTCAAAAAATGAAAAGAAAAGAAAAAATAGTGTAAGACAATTTTTTTCAAAGAAGATGTAGAAGAACTTTTGAGGAGATGTAACTGAGCTGAGACTTGAAAGATGGGAAGAGTTTAAATGAGAAGGTATAGAGAACATGCACGGCAAAGTCACATGAGGAAAGAAGACATGGGGGCAGAATGAGCATGCTCTAAGGAAATGAGACTGCTTTTTTTTTTTTTTTTTTTTTTTTTTTTTGAGATAGAGTCTCACTCTGTCACCCAGGCTGGAGTGCAGTGGCGCGATCACAGCTCAGTGCAACCACACTCAAGCAATCCTCCCACCTCAGCCTCCTGAGGGTCTACAGGCATGCACTACCACGCTCGGCTAATTTTTTAATATTTTTTGTAGAGGCAAGGTCTCACTGTGTTGCCTAGACTGATCCTGAACTCCTGGCCTCAAGTGATCCTCCCGTCATGGCCTCACAAGAATATTTCTGTATTAGAGACTGGCAAGAAAAGTTTGGTTAGTTAGGGTAAAGCCAGGGTGGGACACTGACATCCAGAAGAAGAGTTAAGACTTGATTGGTAGGGGGACCAAAGCAGTTTTAAAAGGAGACATGACATAATTTAGGTCACATCTGAAGATTATTTTGTCAGTGATGCACAAAATGAATTGGGCTGGAGAGAGACCCTGGTGTCTACAGGAGCTGGAGCCCTAGTAACTCAGGCATGGAGTCAGTAGAGCTTTGCTCAGGATGGCCCCAGTGGGAATAGGGAGGGAGACAGGGCTATAGAAACCATTTTGAGGAAGAACCTCCAAAGCATCAATGTCTATCAAAATACCTAGCAGACACTGCCGATGTTTAATGAATATTGCTAAGAAACTAACCTGCTGTCCTGGTTCAGACTGTAATTAACAGGTCGTAAAAGGATTCACTACCTCAACTATCTTTTTTTTTCCCCCCTCACTCTGTTGCCCTGGCTGGAATACAACAGTGCAATCTCAACTCACTGCAACCTCCGTCTCCTGGGTTCAAGCGATTTTCCTGCCTCGACCTTCCAAGTAGCTGGGAATACAGGGGCGTGCCACCAGGCCTGCCTAATTTTTTGTAATTTTTTTTTTAGTAGAGACAGGGTTTCACCATGTTGGCCAGGCTGGTCTCGAACCCCTGACCTCAGGTGATCCACCCACCTCGGCCTCCCAAAGTGCTGGGATTACAAGCATGAGCCATCAGGCCTGGCCTATCTTATCTTTTTAATCTATCTTTCTTACTGTAATTGGAGTGACTTACCTAGAAGACATTTAGGCCATCTTTACACCCTACTTCAAAGTTGTCCCCAGTGGTCTAAATAACAAAATCCAAACACCTGAGTATGGAATGATCCTTCATGATCTGAGTCCGATTTGCCTTTCTGGCCTTGTGTCCTATAAATGTCCCCTTGCCCAACCAAATATATATCTACCCTATACTGTAATCGCACTGGAAACTCACTACTAACTGCTTCTTGCATTTTCTGATTGGTACTTCTGTGCACGTTAAGGTCTATCCACTTGCAACACCTTCTCCACTCTACACGTCTACATTGTGCTCATCATTCAAGCCCAGCTCAAATGCCAACCTCTCCCTAGAGCCTGACCTCCCCATTCACTACTACTCCTGTTTTCAAAGTAGGTGATCAGACTTACCACATTTTTTTCTTTTTATTAAAGTTAATTGGGTATATGTGTGATATCTCCCTACCGAATTATAAACACCACAAATGACTTATTCATGTTGCTTTTTGTATTTCAGAAGCACATAATAAATGTAAAAATACAGTTTAAAATGTGTAGTGAGAATACTAAGTAAAAATTAGCAATCTGAACATAAACACTTATCTTCTTTCTTGGGAGATTCTATTTAAATCGTAGGCAATAGTTTGTAAAAGACATAAAACCATTACAGCAAAGAAGATGAGAGGGCCATCAGCAGCCGAGCAATTTCAACAGTCACCTAGCAGACGGATGAAGCGGGGATGGAAGTGATGATGGATGGCAGAGGAAGCTGAAAACCACCAAAAGAACAGAGTGTCAAAGCAAAAGGGGCAACTACCCTAATGACAGAATGTCTCAAATACCACCTTTGCCTCTGGATGGTACATGTACACACACGCATGAGCACGCATGCACACATACCCTCTTATTAGAGATCTTCTCTTTATGTCTATTTTCAGGAGGAGATTTAATGAAAATATAAGCATCAGATTTTTTTCCTTTTTTAAAAAAATTTATTTTAGTTTTGGGAGTACATGTACAAGTTGGTTCTATAGATAACCTGTGTGTCGTGGGGGTTTGTTGTACATATTATTTCATCACCCAGGTAATAAGCATAGTGCCCAACAGGTAGCTTTTCTATCCTCACCCTCCTCCTGTCCTCTACCCTCAAGCAGGCCCCGGTGTCTATTGTTCCCTTCTTTGTATCCATGCATACTCATGTTTAACTTCCATTTATAAGTGAGAACATGTAGTGGTTGGTTTTCTGTTCCTGTAAGCATCAGTTTTAATATATAAAATATAAATGGTAACTAAAAATGTAACATGTAATAGTTAAATGTTTATGCATTTTACCTAGAGAAACAACAGATGATTTTTCTATTTTATTACTGTTAAGTATGACTAGATTACCAGAGATCAAGAACGTACAAATTAGAAAAACTGTCCTCAAAGGAAAAAGAGATAATTTAGGAAACAAAAGAAAAGGGTTTTAAAAACTATTAAGGAGTATCCTTAGAAACATTTAGGAATGTCTTGCATCCATAAAACAAAAACAAGATACTAAAAAAGGGAACTGGAAAACAAAAAAGGTGCTGGAATGAAAAATGACTGTTGAATTAAAATAGAAGTGCTTTAAGAAAAATTTGTGGAAATCTCCCCAAAGGTAAAATAAAAAGCTAGGTTGAAGGGAAATGAGTGAAAATAAAAAAGAGGATTTTTTGAACAGATTCAGGGAAAGAATTAACCCCTAACGCCCTAAAAAAGAGGTTGGGCAAATTATGGCTTGTGTGCTAAATCCAGCCAGCAATCTACTTTTTAATTTAATGGCTCACAAGATAAGAACATTTTTTATATTTTTAAATGGTTACATTTCAGATAGATATATAAATACCTATACCATAACCTTGATTTTGCCTCCCAACCTACAACACCCAAAATATTTTACTATCTGGCCCTTTAAGAAAAAGTTCACTGACCCTTGTTCTAGACAATCACTGTATGTTATCTATTAACTTCTCTCATGTATCTAGAATAGTACTTGTTAAGATGAGCCTTGGAAGATGTGAGAAAGTAGTTACTCAAACCATTTTCTGATTCTGTGGTTCACATGAGGAATTCTGATTGAGAAGAACAGAAAATCACTCTAGGTGACCTTCCACTCAACTAGCTGGAATCCCCAAATGATCATACAAACAGAGGGAAGAAAATCATTAAAGAAATTATTCACACAGTTTCCAGAGTTGAAGAGAAACAGTATTCATTAGACTGAAATGCTTACTGATATGGTTTGGCTGTGTCCCCACCCAAATCTCACAGGAATTGTAATAATCCGCATGTGTCAAGGGCAGGGCCAGGTGGAGATAACTGAATCATTGGGGTGGTTTCCCCCATACTGCTCTCCTGGTAATGAATAAGTCTCACGAGATCTGATGGTTTTAAAAATGGGAGTTCCCCTGCACACACTCTCTTGCCTGCTACCATGTATGATATGCCTTTGCTTCTCCTTTGCCTTCTGCCATGATTGTGAGGCCTCCCCAGCCATGTGGAACTGTGAGTCCATTAAACTTCTTTCCTTTATAAATTATCCAGTCTTGGGTATGTCTTTACTAGCAGCATCAGAATGGACTAATCCACTTACCAAAGGCCTAACACAATGGATTTAAAAAACTGTACATACAAGGCACATCACTGTGAAATTTTAAAACACTGCCATAAAAATAATTATTAAAATTTTTCAGAGAAAGAGAAGGAAAGAGGGAGAAAAAAGGAACAAGTATCATATCTTTCAACAGAAATATAAAATACAACTGTAAAAGATGATAAAGCAATGTCTTCAAATTTCTGAGGAAAAATTCTGTTTACACAAGAATCCTATGAATGGCCAAACTAAGTTGGCTATTTATTCATCTATCATAGTCGGAAATCGACTTGGAACATGCATGCATGAGCTTTTTAATAATATGGGAAATATGATCAGAGTAACAAACAGAAAGAGTTAAAAAGTGGGTAGCAGGAACAGGAGGGAAGACAGAGCACCAGAATTTGTTGTTTTTCATTATAAGCCCTTTTATACTATCTCATTTTAAAACTGTGCAAATTCTTTCAAAAGATTTTTTAAATTTATTAAAGATAGGAGTACAACTATAATCACAAAAAACAGAGTTTACAAGATGATATTTTAAGAAAAGGTAAAAGCAGAAAAAAAATTAAAAATATCAGCGATAGACTTACTGAAAAAAAGGATAACTATATTAGTCTATAAATGCATAAAACAACAGAGGAAAAAAGTTGCCAAAAGAGGATCCAATTTTCCAAAAAGAAAAAAGGTGTTGATAAGTATATGATTCTATTGTGTTCATAAAGAACCTGAAGCAATATTCCTGAAAATTCTGCCAGTGGTTGTGGGAACAAACAATACAGGTACATCTTTAAAATAGCTTTACCAGCTATAATGCACATAGCATACACTCATCCCTTTGAAGTATACAATTCAATAGTTTTCAATATATTCAGAGAATGTGCAACCATCATCACAATTTTAGCACATTTTTACAATTACAAAATGAAACCTTGGGTCTTTTAACAGATACTCTTCATTTTCCCTCATCCTTCCCAGGAAACCACTAATCTACTTTCTGTCTCCATAGATTTGCCTATTTTGGACATTTAATGTAAGCTGAATCATATAATATATGGTCTTTTGTAATTGGCTTCTGATATGGTTTGACTGTGTCCCCACCCAAATCTCATCTTGAATTGTAGTTCCCATAATCCCTATGTGTAGTGGGAGGGACCTGGTGGGAGGTAATTGAATCCTGGGGGTGGTTACCTTCATGCTGTTCTCGTGATAGTGAGTGAGTTCTCATAAGATCTGATGGCTTTACCCGCATTGGCAAGACAATCCTAAGCAAAAAGAACAAAGCTGGAGGCATCACGCTACCTGACTTCAAACTATACTACAAGGCTACAGTAATCAAAACAGCATGGTACTGGTAGCAAAACAGAGATATAGACCAACAGAACAGAATAGAGCCCTCGGAAATAATACCACACATCTACAACCATCTGATCTTTGACAAACCTGACAAAAATAAGAAATGGGGAAAGGATTCCCTATTTAATAAATGGTGCTGGGAAAACTGGCTAGCCATATGTAGAAAACTGAAACTGGACCTCTTCCTTGCACCTCATACAAAAGTTAACTCAAGATGGATTAAAGACTTAAATATTAGACCTAAAACCATAAAATCCCTAGAAGAAAACCTAGGCAATACCACTGAGGCCATAGGCATGAGCAAGGACTTCATGACTAAAACAGCAAAAGCAATGGCAACAAAAGCGAAAATTGACAAATAGGTTCTAATTAAACTAAAGAGCTTCTGCACAGCAAAAGAAACTACCATCAGACTGAACAGGCAACCTATAGAATGGGAGAAAATTTTTACAATCTACCCATCTGACAAAGGGCTAATATCCAGAATCTACAAAGAACTTAAACAAATGTACAAGAAAAAAAAACAAAAACCCCATCAAAAAGTGGGCAAAGGATATGAACAGACACTTCTCAAAAGAAGACATTTCTGCAGCCAACAGACACATGAAAAAATGCTCATCATCACTGGCCATCAGAGAAATACAAATCAAAACCTCAATGAGATACCATCTCACACCAGTCAGAATGGCAATCATTGAAAATTCAGGAAACAACAGGTGCTGGAGAGGATGTGGAGAAATAGGAATGCTTTTACACTATTGGTGGGACCGTAAACTAGTTCAACCATTGTGGAAGACAGTGTGGCGATTCCTCAAGCATCTAGAACTAGAAATACCATCTGACCCAGCCATCCCATGATGGGCATATACCCAAAGGATTATAAATGCTGCTATAAAGACATATGCACACGTATGTTTATTGTGGCACTATTTACAATAGCAAAGACTTGGAACCAACCCAAATGTCCATCAATGATAGACTGGATTAAGAAAATGTGACACATATACATCATGGAATACTATGCAGCCATAAAAAAGGAGGAGTTCATGTCCTTTGTAGAGACATGGATGAAGCTGGAAACCATCATTCTGAGAAAACTGTCTCAAGCACAGAAAATCAAACACCGCGTGTTCTCACTTATAGGTGGGAATTGAACAATGAGAACACTTGGACACAGGGTGCAGAACATCACACACTGGGGCCTGTCGTGGGGTGGGGGGAGGGGGGAAGGATAGCATTAGGAGATATACCTAGAGTAAATGATGAGTTAATGGGTGCAGCACACCAACATGGCACATGTATACATATGTAACAAACCTGCACGTTGTGCACATGTACCCTAGAACTTAAAGTATATAAAAAAAAAATCTGATGGCTTTATAAGGGGGTTTTCACCTTTTTCTTGACACTTCTACTTGCTGCTGCCATGTGAAGAGGGATGTGTTTGCTTCCCCTTCTACCATGATTGTAAGTTGTTTTATTGTTTGTTTGTTTTGTTTTGTTTTTGTTTTTGAGACGGAGTCCCACTCTGTCTCCCAGGCTGGAGTGCAGTAGCGCCATCTCGGCTCACTGCAAGCTCTGCCTCCCGGGTTCACGCCATTCTCCTGCCTCAGCCTCCCGAGTAGCTGGGATTATAGGCTCCCGCCACTACGCTCGGCTAATTTTTTGTATTTTCAGTAGAGACGGGTTTTCACCGTATTAGCCAGGATGGTCTCCATCTCCTGACCTCGTGATCCGCCCCACTCGGCCTCCCAAACTGCTGAAATTACAGATGTGAGCCATCGGGCCCGGCCCCATGACTGTAAGTTTTTTGAGGCCTTCCCAGCCATGCTGAACTGTGAGTCAGGAAAAATTAAAACTTTTTCCTTTATAAATCACCCAGTCTTGGCTGGAGGCAGTGGCTCATGCCTGTAATCCCAGCACTTTGGGAGGCTGAGGCAGGCAGATCACCTGAGGTCAGGAGTTCGAGACCATTCTGGCCAACATGGTGAAACCCTGTCTCTACTAAAAATACCAAATTAGTTGGATGTGGTGGCACGCACCTATAATCCCAGCTACTTGGGAGGCTGAGACAAGAGAATTGCTTGAACCCAGGAGGCAGAGGTTGCAGTGAGCCAAAATTGCGCCACTACACTCCAGTCTGGGCAACAAGAGCGAAACTCCGCTTCAAAATAATGATAATAATGATAATTAAAAATAAATAAATTACCCAGTCTCAGGCATATCTCATGAGCAGTGTGAGAATGGGCTAATACAGCTTCTTTCACTTATAATGTTTTCAAGGTTCATCCACGCTGTAACTTGTATCAGTACTTCATCCCTTTTTATGGATGAATAATATTTCATTATATGTGTATATCTCATTTCGTTATCAGTTGATGGACACTGTGCTGTTTCCAATTTTTGACTATTATGAATAATGCTGCTATGAACATTGGTGCACAAGTTTTCTGTGCATATGTTTTAAGAACACTGTAAAATAAAAAGTATAAAAAATTAAACGAATTAGACAAGTATTTTCATAAGCATAAAACAATATATGAATAGAAAGTATTCCAGCATTTTAATTTATATGTTTTATGTCTTTCCACTTTATTTCTTTATGCAAATAATTATCTCTAATCAACAAATATAAAAACAAATTGTAAATATATGGCCACAGACAAAAAACCAAAACAGTAAAAAAGGATATATAGTGAATTATACATCTCTGTGTTACCTTTGTCCCACCCCCAGAGCAAATACTATAAACAGTTTCTTAGGTCCTTCCAGAATTATTTTCTAAAAATACTAGCATATAAGAAAGTATTTAAAAATTTTTCTGGTTTTACACAAATAGTATAATTCCTATATACAATTTTCTGCATTTTTCTTTTTCTTTTTTTTTTTTGAGATGGAATTTCACTCTATTGCCCAGGCTGGAGTGCAGTGGCACAATATCGGCTCACTGCAACCTCTGCCACCCGGGTTTAACCGATTCTCCTGCCTCAGCCTCCCAAGTAGCTGTGATTATAGGCGCCCACCACCACGCCTGGCTAATTTTGTATTTTTAGCAGAGACGGGGTTTCACCATGTTGGCCAGACTGGTCTTGAACTCCTGGCCTCAGGTGATCCACTCGCCTCGGCCTCCCAAAGTGGTGGGATTACGGGCATGAGCCACCGTGCCTGGCCTTGTTCTGCATTTTTCTTCCTTCCTTTAATATAATCTGAAATGAATTATCTATAAAAACATATAAACCTGCCTCTTTTTAAACAGCAGATTAGGATTTCATTGTATGAATGTATCATAATGTACTTACTGCTCCACTTGAGGGGACCTTCTGCCTTCTTCCTAGCTAAAAGAATTATGATTTTATTCAAATATTGGGTGACTATGTATGTCAGGGATAGACAGCAACTCCTCTCTCCCAGGGGCTGGATTTTGATTCCTCTAAGCCTTAGCGTCACACCATTTTCCTCATCAACAATGGGGTAGGAAATACGCACATTACACAACTCTGGCCCAAGGGGAAAAGATCCAGTCTTCTGGAGGGTCTTCTGGAAAAAGGTTCTTCACTTTTTTAAAGAGATTCTCAGCAAAGGCCGGCGGCCGCGGTGGCTCACGCCTGTAATCCCAGCACTTCGGGAGGCCGAGGCGGGCAGATCATGAGGTCAGGAGATCAAGACCATCCTAGCTAACATGGTGAAACCCCGTCTCTACTAAAACTACAAAAAGTTAGCCAGGCGTGGTGGCGGGCTCCTGTAGTCCCAGCTACTTGGGAGGCTGAGGCAAGAGAATCGTTTGAATCCGGGAGGCGGAGGTTGCAGTGAGTTGAGATCGCGCCACTACACTCCAGCCTGGGTGACAGAGTGAGACTCTGTATAAAAGAAAAAAAAAAAAAAGAGAGCGAGAGAGAGGTACTCAGCAAAAAGCTCTGCCTTTTCAGCCTCTGGACATCATCGTGTCTTTGGAACTGCTATAAGTATCTGTGACCACAGAGAGCAAGCAAGCCAAGAGAATCCCACAGAAGCTGGGTCAAGCATGACTTCTTTCACCTGCTGCAATGACCAACCTTCTTCTATGCTTCTTATGATTACAGCTAACCAGTATGCTTATTGTGTAAGGCAGTTTTCGTTGTTACTTCGACTCTATAACTTGAAGCTGAAAGCATCCTAAACGATACACTTTGTCAGAGAGGTCCCTCCTAAACCTCCTAGACTAAGTGATCCCCCATCCCTGCATTTACTCTCTGGTACCATTGTTTTCCCTTCCATAACGCTCAGCACACTGATAATAATTTTGAGTTACCTGTTCACACTGGTCCATACTAGACAGTAAGTTTCATTGAGGGTAGGGACTGTGGCTATCTCATTAACAAGCATAGCAAAATCCCTGAGAAATAGGTTAGAAAAATATCACACCAAATTTGTGCGCATATGTAGGTAAGTTTTTTTTTCCCCCTATCCATAAAAATACAAAAGAAAAAAAAAAAACACATAGGAAATCCCAGAAGAGCATACTATCAGTGGTGGTTTTATAGAGATGAAATCATGGCTGATTTTCATTTCTCTTTATTAAAAAAAAAATCTATCTTGTATAAGTTACATTACTTCTATAACATAATATAAACATACACTTACACATATACATTATATACATCTAATATATTGAGTATGAATGCTTAAAATATACACAGAGCACCTGCAGAATATAGGAAATGGGGTGAGGCTTTTTCAGATGCCCGTGCACAATTCTTATGCATAGAGCAAATAACATGTGCAGTGCACCTAATGTGTTGTACATTTTTCCCTCTGAGCATGTGAAGTGTAGATTTTAATTATAATTTGCTATTTTTTACTTTTTTTTTTGAGACAGAATTTCACTCTTGTCACCTAGGCTGGAGCGCAAAGGGGTAATCTCAGCTCACTGCAACCTCTGCCTCCCAAGTGATTCTCCTGCCTCAGCCTCTTGAGTAGTTGGGATTACAGGCATGCGCCATGATGTCCAGCTAATTTTTGCATTTTTAGCAGAGATGAAGTTTCACCATATTGGCCAGGCTGGTCTTCAACTCCTGACCTCAGGCAATCCACCCTCCTTGGCCTCCCAAAGCACTGGGAATACAGGCATAAGTCACCACTCCTGGCCATAATTTGCTATTGAGCACTAACTTCAACTTGGAGTTTCCCATTTGTGTTAACTTGTCAATAACAGTTTTTCACAAAAACTTTTTTTGAACTTCATGTTTTCTCAAAGACATAAAAGCTGCCTTCAACTTCTGACCACAATTTCCATTTGGCCGAATGCCCAAGAACCATGCTTTGCTGTAATATATTTATCTCAACAGACATTTTTATGGTGAATACATTCAGTTGAAAACATTCTGGGCTATATACAAATGATATAAATGACAAAGAGGAAAACAGAGGATCACACATAATAATGTCCTTTGTAGAGAAGATATTTCACCATATGTTTTCAGCTTTTTTCTAGGCATAATGAATTAGCAAAATATCTAATTGAAACAAACGTGCCGCCTATGATCCCAAAAATGAAGTAAATATTTGGTAAATGTTACTAGCTAAAACATTTGGTAGTAATGAAGTTATGGAAAATAAAATACAAAATAAGGAAATGGCAGTAGAGTCCTAATCCTGATTTGTCGATTAAAATAGCCTTCTTTCAAGACAAAAATAAATGGAAACATATCCCGTGTTCATGGATTGGAAGAACTTAATATTGTTAAAATGTCCATACTATCCAAAGTAATCTAGAAATTCAATGCTACACCCATCAAAATCCCAATGGTATTTTTTATAGAAATAGAACAAATAATCCTAAAATTCATACAGAACTACAAAAGACCCTGCATCTTGAGAAAGAAGAACAAAGCTAGAGGCATAATAGCTCCTGATTTCCAAATACATCACAAAGCTACAGTAATTAAAACAGTCTGATACAGGAATTAAGACAGACAGAGATCAATGAAATAGATAGATCAAAAACAAACCCAAGAAATACAGTTCAGTGATCTTCGACTCAGGTGCCAAGCATACACAAAGGGGAAAGGACAGTCTCTTCAACAAATGGTGGCCAGGCACAGTGGCTCACACCTGTAATCCTAGCACTTTGGGAGGCTGAGGTGGGAGGATCATGAAGTCAAGAGATCAAGACCATCCTGGCCAACGTGGTGAAACCATGTCTCTACTAAAAATACAAAAATTAGCTGGGCGTGGTGGCGCATGCCTGCAGTCCCAGCTATTCAGGAGGCTGAGGCAGGAGAATCATTTGAACCTGGGAGGTGGTGGTTGCAGTGAGCCAAGATGGTGCCACTGCATTCCAGCAAGACTCTGTCTCAAAACAAAACAAAACAAAAATCAAAACAAAAAAACAACAAATGGCTTGGGAAAACTGGATATCCACATGCAAAAGAAAGAAATTGGACCCTTATCTTAAAACAAACACAAAAATCAGCTCAAAATGAATTAAAGACACAAACAAGACCTGAAACTGTAAAATCCCTAGAAGAAAACAGAGGAGAAGCTTCTTGACTTTGGTCTTGACAATGCCAATGATTTTTTGGGTGACACCAAAAACACAGGCAATGAAAGCAAAAACTGCCAAGTTGGCTACATTTAACTAAAAAGCTATATGACAAAGGAAACAACAAAGTGAAAAGGCACCCTACAAAATGGGAAAACTATTTGCAGACCATATATAAGATAAAAAGTTGATCTCCAAACTTCAAAATTACATACAAAAGGAACTAATATAACCCAATAGCAAAAACAAACAAACAACAACAACAACAAATAAAATAAACTCCCAGGCACAGTGGCTCATGCCTATGATCTCAGCAGTTTGGAGGGTAAGGAAGGTGGATCACTTGAATCCAGGAGTCTGAGACCAGCCTGGATGAAACAGTGAGGCACTACAAAAAAAAAAAAAAATTTAAAATGGCTGGGTGTGGTGGTTTGCACCTGTGTTTGCAGTTACTAGGGAGGCTGAGGTGGGGGGGTCACTTCAGCCTAGAAGGCTGAGGCTGCAATGAGCCATGATTGTGCCACTGCACTCCAACCAGGTAACAGAGTGAGACCCTGTCTCAAAAAACAAAACAAAACAAAACAAAACAAAACAAAACAAAACAAAACAAAACAAAAACGGGGGAAGTTTCCCCCATGCTGTTCTCATGACAGTGAGTGAGTTCTCCGGAGATCTGACAGTTTTACAAAGGGTTCTGCCCCCTTCACTTTCTCTTCTCTCTCCTACCACCTTGTGGAGAAGATGCCTGCTTCCCGTTCATGTTCTGCCATGACTGTAAGTTTCCTGAGGCCTCCCCAGCCATGTGGAACTGTGAGTCAATTAAACCTCCTTTGTTTATAAATCACCCCAGTCTCAGGTAGTATCTTTATCATAGTGTGAAAACGGACTAATACAAACAAAGAACCCAATTGAAAAAATGAACTAAAGACTTGAATAGACATTTCTCCAAAGACAAATAGCCTACCCTTTATGTAAAAAGGTGCTCACAAATCACTAATCATCAGACAGATGTAAATCAAAACCACACCTGTTAGGATGACTATTACAAAAATTTTTAGATCTTTTTAGGTAACAAGTTTTGGTGAAGATGTGGAGAAACTGGAATCCCCGCACACTATTGGTAGCAATGTAAAATGGTCCAGCCTCTATAGAAAACAGTATAAAGGTTTCCCATAAAATTAAAAAATAGAACTACTGGTCATCTAGCAATCCCACTTCTAGGTATGTAGCCAGAGGAAATAAAATCACTGCAATTAAAGTTATCTGCCCTCCCACATTCATTACAGCATTATTTACAGTAGCCAAGATATGGAAATAACCTAAATACCCACTGAAGGATACATTAAGGAAATGTGGCATATACATACAATAGAATATTATTCAGCCTTCAAAAAGGAAGCCCTGCCATTTGCAACAAAATGGATGAACCTTGAGGACATTACCCTAGATGAAATAAGCTAGTCCCAGAAGAACAAATACTGATCTTACTCACAAAAAGTATCTAAAATAGTCAAATTCATAGAAGCAGAGAGTAGAATGGTGGTTTAATACTACATTGTACACCAAAACCTTTGCGAAGAGGGTAGATATCAAGATACCACAAAAAAGGGGGTGACAGGAGGAAACTTTTGGAGGTGATGGATATGTTTATGACTTTTATTGTGGTGATGGTTTTACAGCTGTATGCATATGTTTAAACCTATCAAACCTTATATATTAAATATGTGCAGGCTTTTTCTATATGAACTATACCCCCAATAAATCAGTTAAAATTTTGTTTAAATGACTTTCTTATTTTTCTCATTAATATCTTTAATTCCAAAGTAGTCCTTCCTCCCTCCCTCCCTCTTTCCCTCCTCCCCCTTCCCTCCCTCCCTCCCTCTCTCTCTGTCTCTGTCTCTATCTCTGTCTCTTTCTTTTGGGACTAGGTTTCACTATGCTGCCCAGGGTATCCTCAAATTCCTTGGCTCAAAGTATTCTCTCCCATGTCAGCCTCCCAAATAGCTGGGACTATAGGTGTGTGCCACATGCCTTGTGAAGAGGGTCGTTTTTTTGGTAGAAATGGGATCTCACTATGTTGCTCAGGATGATCTTAAACTTTTGGGGGGCCCACCCTGGCCTCTCAAAGTGCTGGTATTATGGGCATGAGCCACCATGCCAGGTCAAATATTCTTTCCAATAGGAGAATACGATCATCAAAAATAATGGTAAGATTTTAAAATTATAGACACCTTAATTAAAAAAAAACCAATTATAACATTAATTCCTCTAACAGATATCCATATTTTCTATTACTGCTTATATTGATTTTAGTATATTTTGGCTTATAAGAATTTATCTATTTAAACTAAGTTGTTAAAATTACCGGCATAAAATTAGTTACAATATTACCTTTTAAAAAGTATCTGTAAGTTCCCTCCTCTGATTCCTAATATTAGTCATCTGAGTACTCTCTCTTTCTCTCTCATATAAGGCCAGTTGTCGTCTATCAATTTCATTAAGTTTTTTAAGATCCATCTTTGGTTTTATTTATTTTCTCTACTTTGTGTCCATTTTCTTGTCCATTGATTTCTATTCTTATTTCTTTCCTTCTTTTTCTTTAAAGAACTTAAGGTGGAAGCTTAGATCAATGATTTTGAATATTTCTTCATTTATATATAAGTATTTAAAGGTATAAATTAATCTCTAAGCACTGAATTAGCTTCAGCCCATATTTTGGTATGTTACGCTTTAACAATCAATCAGTTAAAATGCTTTTTAATTTCCCTTATATTTTCTTTTTTGATCCATGGTTTATTCAAAAGAAACTTGTTTAATTTCTAAACATTTGTGATACATATATACGTGTGTTACTGAATTCTAACTTAAATCTGTTGTGATCAGGGAACCTATCCTGTTAAATTTCTTTTTTTTTTATTGAGACAGAGGTTCACTCCGTCACCCAGGCTGGAGTCCAGCGGCGCGATTTCAGCTCACTGCAACCTCTGCCTCCCAGGTTCAAGTGAGTCTCATGACCAGTCTTCCAAGTAGCTGGTATTACAGGTGCACGCCACCACACCTAGCTAATTTTTGTATATATTTTTTCTTTAGTAGAGGCGGGGTTTCATCACGTTGGCCAGGCTTGTCTCAAACTCCTGACCTCAAGTGATTCGCCTGCATCAGCTTCCCAAAGTGCGAGGATTATAGGCGTAAGCCATCACGCTCAACCAATCCTGTTGAATTTCAATCCTTTTAAGTGTACTGAAACTTGTTTTATGGCCCAATATGTGGTCTATCTCGGTAAATGTTCCACGGGCATATAAAAAGAATATACACTTGGGTATTAGCTGTAGTGTTCTATACATGTCAAATAGGTTAACTCGATTGCTAGTGTTGTTCAAATCATCTATGTATTTACTAAATTTTTTGTCTAGTTGTTATATCAGTTACTAAGAGAAAAGTGACAAAATCAACTATTGTGGATTTGTTTATTTATTTAGTTCTGTCAATTTTTACTTCATAATTTTAAAGATTTATTACTGGGTCCATACACATTTCAGATTGTATGTCTTCTTGTTGAATTCACCCTTTATAATCATGAAATGCCCTCTTCATCTCTGGCAATACTGTCCTAAAGTCTAATTTGGCTGATGTTAACACAACCATTAGCATATTTTTTCTGGTGTTTGTAGGGTATCTGATATGGTTTGGAATTATGTCTCTGCCCAAATCTCATGTCAAATTGTAATCCCTAATGTTGGAGGAGGGGCCAGGTGGGAGGTGACTGGATCATGGAGGCAGACTTCCCCGTTGCTGCTCTGGTGACAGTGAGTGACTTCTTATGAGATTTGGTTGCTTAAAAGTGTGTAGTACTTCCCCCTTCATTCTCCTCCTCCTTCTCTGGCCATGTAAGATGAGCCTGCTTCCCCTTCACCTTCTGTCATAATTGCTAAGTTCCCTGAGGCCTCCCCAGCCATGCTTCCTGTACAGCCTGTGAACTGTGAGTCAATTAAACCCGTTTTCTTTATCAATTACTCAGTCTCGGGTAGTTCTTTATAGCAATGCAAGAACAAACTAATACAGAAAATTGGTGTTGGGAAGTAGGGCATTGCTATATAGATACCTGAAAATGTGGAAGCAAGTTTGGAAGTGGGTAATGGGCAGAGACTGAAACAGCTTGGACAGATCAGAAGAAGAAAGGAGGATGGGGGAAAGATAGAACTTACTTCCTAGAGACTTGTTGAATGGTTGTGACCAGAATGCTTATAGTGATATGGACAGGAAAGTCCAGGCTGAGAAGGTCGTAAAGATAAGGAATCTTTTGGGAACTGAAATAAAGGTCCCTCTTGCTATGCTTCTGCAAAGAAACTGGCAGCATTGTGCCCCTGCTCTAGAAATCTGTGGAACTCTGAACTTGAAAGAGATGATTTAGGGTATCTGGCAGAAGAAATTTCTAAGCAGCAAAGTGTTCAAGATGTGGCCTGACTGCTTCTAACCATATACTTATATGCATTCACAGAAATGATCTGAAACTGAAACTTATATTTAAAAGGAAAGCAGAGCATAAAAGTTTGGAATATGTGCAGCCTGACCAAGTGGTAGAAAAGAAAGCCCCATTTTGTGGGGAGGAATTCAAGCCAGCTGCTGGAGCTGAATGTTCACAGCAGCCAAGACAATGGGGAAAATGCCTTGAATGCATTTTAGAGACCTTTGTGGTAGCTCCTCCTATCACAGCCCCAGAGGACTAGAAGGGAAGAATGATTTCACAGGCCAGGCCCTGGGCCCTGCTGCCCTCCACAACTGTGGGACACTGCTCTCTGAGTCCTAGTCACTCCAGCTCCAGCTGTGGATAAAAAGGGCCCAGATATGTCTCAGGCCGCTGCTCTAGAAGGTTCAAACTATAAGTCTTGGTGGCTTTCACATGGTGTTAAGCCTGAAGGTGTGCAGAAGACAAGAGCTGAGGCTTAGGAGCTCTTCCTAGATTTCAGAGGATGTATGTAAATGCCTGGCTATCCAGACAGAAGTCTGCTGCAGGGGCAGAGCCCTCATGGAGAACTTCTACTAGGGCAGTGTGGATGGCAAATGTAGGACTGGAGTCCCTACACAGGGTTCCAACTGGGACACTGCCGAGTAGAGCTGTGAGAAGTGGGCCACTATTGTCCAGACCCCAGAATGGGAGATTAACAGCTTGCACTATTTGCCTGCAAAACCTGCAGGCACAAAACACTAGCCTGTGAAAGCAGCTGAAGGGGCTGTACCTTGCAGAGACACAGGGGTGGAGACACCCAAGGCCTTTGGAAACCATCCCTTGCATCAGTGTGACCTGGATGTGAGACACAGAGTCAAAGGAGATTATTTTAGAGCTTTAAGATGTAATGATTGGAAGATGGCCAAATAGGAGCAGCTCCGGTCTGCAGTTCCCAGTGTGATCGATGCAGAAGATGGGTGATGTCTACATTTCCAACTGAGGTACCCGGTTCATCTCATTTGGACTGGCTGGACAGTGGGTACAGCCCACAGAGGGCAAGCCAAAGCAGGATGGGGCATTGCCTCACCTGGGAAGCACAACAGGTTGGGGGATTTCCCTTTCCTAGTCAAGGGAAGCCATGACAGACTGTACCTGGAAAAACGGGACACTTCCGGCCAAATACTGTACTTTTCCCATAGTCTTAGCAACTGGCGGACCAGGGGATTCTCTCCCATGGCTGGCTCGGTGGATACCACGCCCACGGAGCCTTGCTCACTGCTAGCACAGCAGTCTGAGATCGACCTGAAAGTCTGCAGCCTGGTGGGGTGAGGGGTGTCCACCATTGCTGAGGCTTGAGTAGGTAAACAAAGTGGCTGGGAAGCTCGAACTGGGCGGAGCCCACCTCAACTCAGCAAGGCCTATTGCCTCTATAGACTCCACCTCTATTAGCAGGGCATAGCTGAACAAAAGGCAGCAGAAACTCCAGCAGACTTAAACGTCCCCATCTGACAGCTCTAAAGAGAGCAGTGATTCTCCCAGTATGGCACTGGAGCTCTGATAACAAGCAGACTGCCTCCTCAAGGTCCCTGACCCCCGTATAACCTAACTGGGAGACACTTCCCAGTAGGGGCCGACAGACACCTCATACAGGCAGGTGCCCCTCTGGGACAAAGCTTCCAGAGGAAGGATCAGGCAGCAATTTTGCTGTTCTGCAATATTTGCTGTTCTGCAGCCTCCGCTGGTGATACACAAGCAAACAGGGTCTGGAGTGGACCTCTAGCAAAATCCAACAGAACTGCAGCTGAGGGACCTGAGTATTAGAAGGAAAACTAACAAACAGAAAGGAACAGCATCAACATCAACAAAAAGCACATACACACCAAAACACCATCTGTATGTCACGAACCTCAAAGACCAAAGGTAGATAAAACCACAAAGATGGGGAGAAACCACAGCAGAAAAGCTGAAAATTCTAAAAACCGGAGCGCCTCTTCTTCTCCAAAGGACCGCAGCTCCTCTCCCAGCAACAGAACAAAGCTGGACAGAGAATGACTTTGATGAGATGACAGGAGTAGGCTTCAGAGGGTCGGTAATAACAAACTTCTCCGAGCTAAAGCAGCATGTTCTAACCCATCGCAAGGAAGCTAAAAACCTTTAAAAAGGTTAGCAAATGACTAACTAGAATAAATAGTGTAGAGAAGACCTTAAATGACCTGATGGAGCTGAAAACCATGGCATGAGAACTTCATGACATATGCACAAGCTTCAGCAGCTGATTCGATCAAGTGGAAGAAAGGATATCAGTGATTGAAGATGAAATTAATGACATAAAGTGAGAAGACAACTTTAGAGAAAAAAGAATAAAAAGAAACAAACAAAGCCTCCAAGAAATATGGGACTATGTGAAAAGACCAACTCTATGTCTGACTGGTGTACCTGAAAGTGACAGGGAGAATGCAACCAAGCTAGAAAACACTCTTCAGGATATTTCCCAGGAGAACTTCCCCGACCTAGCAAGACAGGACAACATTCAAATTCAGGAAATACAGAGAACACCACAAAGATATTCCTCAAGAATTGCAACACCAAGATACATAACTGTCAGATTCACCAAGTTTGAAATGAAGGAAAAAATGTTAAGGGCAGCCAGAGAGAAAGGTAAGGTGACCCACAAAGGGAAGCCCATCAGACTAACAGCGGATCTCTCGGCAGAAACCCTACAAACCAGAATAGAGTGGAGGCCAATACTGAACATTCTTAAAGAAAAGAATTTTCAAGCCAGAATTTAACATTCAGTCAAACTAAGCTTCATTAGTGAAGGAGAAATAAAATCCTTTATAGACAAGCTGAGAGATTTTGTCACCACCAGGCCTGCCTCACAAGAGCTCCTGAAGGAAGCACTAAACACGGAAGAGAACAACTGGTACCAGCCACTGCAAAACCATGCCAAATTATAAAGATCGTCGATGCTATGAAGAAACTGCACCAATTATGGGCAAAATAACCAGCTAACATCATAATCACAGGATCAAATTCACACATAACAATATTAACCTTAAATGTAAATGGGCTAAATGCCCCAATTAAAAGACACAGACTGGCAAATTAGATAGAGTCAACACCCATCAGTATGCTGTATTCAGGAGACCCATCTCATGTGCAGAGACACATAGGCTCAAAATAAAGGGATGCAGGAAGATCTACCAAGCAAATGGAAAGCAAAAAAAAAAAAAACAAAAAAACCCACAAAAAAACAGGGGTTGCAATCCTACTCTCTGATAAAACAGACTTTAAACCAACAAAAATCAAAAGAGACAAAGAAGGCCATTACATAATGGTAAAGGGATCAATTCAACAAGAAGAGCTAACTATCCTAAATATATATGCACCCAATACAGGAGCACCCAGATTCATAAAGCAAGTCTTTAGAGACCTATAAAGAGACTTAGACTCCCACACAATAACCATAAGAGACTTTAACACCCCACTGTCAATATTAGACAGATCAATGAGACAGAATATTAACAAGGATATCCAGAACTAGAACTCAGCTCTGCACCAAGTGGACCTAATAGACATCTACAGAACTCTCCACCTCAAATCAACAAAATACATGTTCTTCTTAGCACCACATGGCACTTATTCTAAAATTGACCACATAATTGGAAGTAAAGCACTCCTCAGCCAGTGTAAAAGAACAGAAAACACAACAAACTGTCTCACAGACCACAGCACAATCAAATTAGAAATGAGGATTAAGAAACTCACCCCAATATGCACAAATACATGAAAACTGAACAACCTGCTCCCAAATGACTACCGGGTAAATAACTAAATGAAGGCAGAAATAAAGATGTTCTTTGAAACCAATGAGAACATAACGTACCAGAATCTCTGGGACACATTTAAAGGAGTGTGTAGAGGGAAATGTATAGCACTAAATGCCCACGAGAGAAAGCAGGAAAGATCTAAAATCGACACCCTAACATCACAATTAAAAGAACTAGAGAAGCAAGAGCAAACACATTCAAAAGCTAGCAGAAGGCAAGAAATAATTAAGATCAGAGCAGAACTGAAGGAGATAGAGACACACACAAAAAAAATCCTTCAAAAACACAGTGAATCCAGGAGCTGGTTTTTTTTTAAAGATCAACAAAATAGACTGCTAACAAGACTAATAAAGAAGAAAAGAGAGAAGAATCAAATAGACACAAGAAAAAATGATAAAGGGGATATCACCACCAATCCCACAGAAATACAAACTACCATCAGAGAATACTATAAACACCTGCATGCAAATAAACTAGAAAATCTAGAAGAAATGGATAAATTCCTGGACACATACACCCTCCCAAGACTAAACCAGGAAGAAGTTGAATCTCTGAATAGACCAGTAAGAGGCTTTGAAATTGAGGCAATAATTAATAGCCTACCAACCAAAAAAAGTCCAGGACCAGTTGGATTCACAGCTGAATTCTACCAGAGGTACAAAGAGGAGCTGGTACCATTACTTCTGAAACTATTCCCATCAATAGAAAAAGAGAGAATCCTCTCTAATTCATTTTATGAGGCCAGCATCATCCTGATACCAAAGCCTGGCAGAGACACAACAACAAAGAAGAGAATTTTAGACCAATATCCCTGATGAACATCGATGCCAATATCCTCAATAAAATACTGGCAAACCGGATCCAGCAGCACATCAAAAAGCTTTTCCACCACAATCAAGTTGGCTTTATCCAAGGGATGCAAGGATGGGTTAACATACGCAAATCAATAAACATAATCCATCACATAAACAAAACCAGTGGAAAAAACCACGATTATCTCAACAGATGCAGAAAAGACCTTCAACAAAATTCAACAGCCTTTTATGCTAAAAAACTCTCAATAAACTAGGTATTGATGTGACGTATCTCAAAATAATAAGAGCTATTTATGACAGACCCACAGCCAATATCATACTGAATGGGCAAAAACTGGAAGCATTCCCTTTGAAAACCAGCACAAGACAAGGATGCCCTCTCTCACCACTCCTATTCAACATAGTGGTGGAAGTTCTGGCCAGGGCAATCAGGCAAGAGAAAGAAATCAAGGGTATTCAATTAGGAAAAGAGGAAGTCAAATTGTTCCTGTTTGCAGATGACATGATTGTATATTTAGAAAACCCCATCATCTCAGCCCAAAATCTCCTTAAGCTGATAAGCAACTTCAGCAAAGTCTCAGGATACAAAATTAATGTGCAAAAATCACAAGCATTCTTATACACCAGTAACAGACAAACAGAGAGCCAAATCAGGAATGAACTTCCATTCACAATTGCTTCAAAGAGAATAAAATACCTAGGAATCCAACTTACAGGGGATGTAAAGGACCTCTTCAAGGAGAACTACAAACTACTGCTCAGTGAAATAAAAGAGGACACAAACAAATGGAAGAACATACCATGCTCATGGATAGGAAGAATCAATATCGTGAAAATGGCCATACTGCCCAAGGTAATTTATAGCTTCAATGCCATCCCGCTACCAATGACTTTCTTCACAGAATTGGAAAAAACTGCTTTAAAGTTCATATGGAACCAAAAAAGAGCCCGCATCTCCAAGACAATCCTAAGTCAAAAGAACAAAGCTGGAGGCATCACGCTACCTGACTTCAAACTATACTACAAGGCTACAGTAACCAAAACAGCATGGTACTGGTACCAAAACAGAGATATAGACCAATGGAACAGAACAGAGTCCTCAGAAATAATACCACACATCTACAGCCATCTGATCTTTGACAAACCTGACAAAAACAAGAAATGGGGAAAGGATTCCCTATTTAATAAATGGTGCTGGGAAAATTGGCTAGCCGTAAGTAGAAAGCTGAAACTGGATCCTTTCCTTACTCCTTATACAAAAATTAATTCAAGATGGATTAGAGACTTAAATGTTAGACCTAATACCATAAAAACCCTAGAAGAAAACCTAGGTAATACCATTCAGGACATAGGCATGGGCAAGGACTTCATGTCTAAAACACCAAAAGCAATGGCAACAAAAGCCAAAATTGACAAATGGGATCTAATTAAACTAAAGAGCTTCTGCACAGCAAAAGAAACTACCATCAGAGTGAATAGGCAGCCTACAGAATGGGAGAAAATTTTTGCAATCTACTCATCTGCCAAAGGGCTAATATCCAGAACCTACAAAGAACTCAAGCAAATTTACAAGAAAAAAACAAACAACCACATCAAAAAGTTTCATTCTCTTAAAATATCTTCTAATTTCCATTGAGAATTTTTATTTGACTCATGAGCTACTTAGAAGTGTTTATCATCCAAATATTTGGGGATTTTCTAGATACCTTTTTGTTATTAATTCTTGCTTTCATTTCATTCTAGTCACAGACCACAATTTGCATGATTTCTATTCTTTTAAAATTGTTAGGGTTTGGGCTTTGGCCCAGATTACTCAGTAACTACTCTATGTGTACTTGAAAAGTCTACATATTCTGCTACTGTTGGAGTAGAGAGTCTACAGATGTCAATTAGGTAAAATCAACTTGATAATGTTCTTCAGGACTTCCACATCACTACTCAATTTTTTTTTTCTACTTGTTCTACCAGTTACTGAGAAAAAGAAGAATGCTAAATTCTCCACATAGGATAATTGCCCATTTCTCCTTTCAGTTCTATCATTTATTGCTTTGGGTATTTTAAAGCTTTGTCATTAGGTGCATAAGCAATTAGAGCTGTTTCTGGCTTCTTCATGAATTTCTCCTTTTTATCATCATATAATGGTCCTTTAGTATGCCCAGTAATTGTCCTTATTCTAAGGTCTACTTTGTCTGACATTGATATGGCTACCTCAGTTTCTTTTGATTACTTTTGCATGGTATGTCTCCTTGCATCTTTTAAATTTTAACCATCTATTTCACTATATCTAAGTAGATTTCTTTTTTCCAGTTTTCTTGAGTTATAAATGACAAATAACGATTGTAAATATTCAAAGTATACATGTGATTTGATATATGTATACTCTGTGAAATGATTACCACAATCAAATTAATTAACACATCTGTCACCACACATAGTTACTTACCATTGTGTGTGTGTATAGTGAGACCACTTAAAATCTACTCTCTTAGTACATTTCGAGTGTACATACAGTATTATTAACTATAGTCACCATGCTACACGTTAGATCTCAGAACTTATCTAGCTTACTACTAAAAGTCAGTACACTTTGACCAACATCCCCCCATTTCTCCTATTTCCCCCCCCCCCCCAGCTTTATGGTTGTTTACACATCAGGTTAAGCCCGATATCCTGTTACTGTATCATGGCTCAAATTGGAAGTATCAATACGTTTTTTCTTTTAACTCTTGAAAAAACAGCAATAGCTGAATACATCTTTAATATGATAAATAACAAAAAGCTATCCATATTTAACGGAGACATGCTAGATGCATTCCCACTAAAATTGAAACAAGACAAATATATATCCATTGTTATTATGACTAAACATTATTTAACATGGGCAAGCCAATAATATCAGAAAAAACATAAGAGGTAGAAAGAAAACTTTGCAATATATTGAAAATACATATGTTTCTAAGAAAAATATAACAAAATAAGTAAAATAAAACAAAATTATAAATAAATAAATAACTCAACAACTTGGGAATTTAAAAATACTCTCCTAAGCAACAATTGTGCCAAAAAAGCAATCAAAACCAGACATTATCAAGCCTGGAATTTATTCTGGTGAAATAGTAAAAACAGAAATTTCGCTTCATTTTTCTTCATGTGACTATCCAATTGATTCAATATCATTTCTTCAAGATTCCAAAATTTCCTAACCGATTTAAAATGTTGTTTTTATGTCATACTACAAAGAGTGGGGAAAATCTTACTCCAAACTGAAAAAACAGAAGCAACTTAATTGGTGCTGTTGGCTGGATCTTCAGCAACAGCTTCCTTGCCCTTAGTGTCAGCAATTTCTTCCCTTCAAATTCACTTTATTAAAATTGAACAAAACAAAACAAACAAAATATCTTTAACATGAAGTACGGAAGAACAGCTTCTGTTTTCCTTACTGAAATCAAGTATGGTACCATAGAAGCCTCCAGAGAGGCTGGTGTTTCAGGAATGATCTGCCATGTCAGATGCTGTGAAGAGCATGAGTAAGATGAGATGAGATGAACCTGGCAGCAGGGAGGTCACTGGGGACCTGAATAACAGCAGTTTCATTTGAGAGACGGGGATGTGAGCGAGAGTACAGTGGGTCAAGGAGCATCCTGGAGAAGCAGAAATGATGAGGGTAGACAACTCTCCCATGAATGTTCCTTATTCAGGTGAACAGAGAAACAAGTCAACAGCTAAAGGGGAAAATGGGGTCAAGGAAGAACATTTGAAGGATGATACAAGTGGGAATAATCCAGAGAGGGGAAATTCCTGAAATGCATCTCTACCACTGCTCTGGTAGGGTTTCGATTTTGGCAACAGTAAGGACTCTGATATTAAACAGGTACACAGAGACACAGTCAGTTTGAGGGTCCTACTGAGGAACCGGAAATAACTGCTGACTGGAGTTTGTTCCTATGGTAAATGAGGCAGATGGGGTGGAAAGGCAGCAATGTGAATGACGTGTGGATAAAAAGAAATGTGTTCACTTGATAGGCCCTAAACTGTTTAATAATAAACCACTGGGGAGACATAAATATATTTTGCATCATCTTTATGAGAAAACACTGAATCTGCTCAACTGGAATAGGACTACTGTACAGTCTCTAAATCAGTTTCACTAGAATGAGATAATTCCAGTCTTTTACCTCTCCATTATTTTACATTTATGTTTTTCATAAGACAAATGGTTCCAGGACTATGTCATCCTCAATTTCAATTCCTTTTACATTTTCACAATTTCAGGCAATTCTGAGATACATTTTCAAATATTGTAATTGAGAATTTATCATTCTAACCTCCTGAGAAAAAAACTTACTTTTCCACTTTAGTAAAATAAAATATATACTTACTCTGAATAATATTTCTTCATTCCACTT
This sequence comes from Papio anubis, assembly GCF_008728515.1. Taxonomy (NCBI): domain Eukaryota; kingdom Metazoa; phylum Chordata; class Mammalia; order Primates; family Cercopithecidae; genus Papio; species Papio anubis. The sequence continues at coordinate 48,422 of NW_022163051.1, read as the reverse complement.
TGGATTCAAACTCTGAAAAATAATAAACATAGTATAACTAAATAATGTTTTGTCTTCTAAAAATAAAACAAAGGACATTAAAAACTTCTGAATATTGCTAAGTCTAACCTTTTTAATGGTCTTTGTTTGCACACTTGTAAGAACTCCATTCATTGGGTCATATAACGTCACTCTCACATAAGGATCACTGTTAAAAAAAAAAAAAAGAAAAATTTTAATTATTGCTTACCCCAAGCTCAGATCACCCAGACTATACAATTCACAATTTTCCTTGTTAGTTATATCTACAATTATTTCCTGAATTTAAAAGTCAGAATTCTTAGGCAGGTAAGCAATTGAAGTAATTTTTGCATCTCGTTAAAAACCTGAAGTACCATGTTAGTGAAAGACACAAAGAATTAGAAAGAAAACCTTTTAATCACAGGCCTAATGATTATAACCTTCCTAGATTTTTAAAATTTTGTTTGATTTTTATTACATTCTTTCTTCTTCTGAGTTAAGATGGTTAATTCAATGATTCTAAGACTGGTTTTGTAAGACCTCAGGTTGTCTCAAGTTATCTCATGGGTGTAAACTCTTCTTACAAAGTAAAGGCAAACTGTTTTCACTTAAAAAAAAAATAACTAGGTGTGGCCAGGCACAGTGGCTCACGCCTGGAATCCCAGCACTTTGGGAGGCTGAAGCGGGTGGATCACGAGGTCAGGGGATCAAGACCATCCTGGCTAACACGGTGAAACCCTGTCTCTATTAAAAATACAAAAAAAAAAAAAAAAATTAGCCAGGCGTGGTGGCAGGTGCCTGTAGTCCCAGCTACTCAGGAGGCTGAGGCAGGAGGATGGCGTGAACCTGGGAGGTGGAGCTTGCAGTGAGCCAAGATCACAACACTGTACTCAGGCTTGGGCAACAGAGCAAGACTCTGTCTCAAAAAAAAAATTAAAATAAAATAACTAGATGTTAATAAAACCAATTCTACAAGGAGATATGAAGAAGGAAATTCTTGTGATGTATAGGGTTGCAAACCACAAGACTTTGAACACTTTACTTGTCCATGGTTAAATTTCTCCTATGTTCCATGGGTATCCCAAGTACTCACCATTCTCCACCAAATCCCCTCCAAACTAATCCAAACTATCCTTCCCCCAACTCCATTTCTTCATACCACGTTACCTCTTAATTGGCCAAAATCAAAGGCACCAAAACACTCCCAAGAAACTGGTATTTATCAGAACCCATCCTTACCCCTAACCTAGTGAGTCAGGAGTCCTCTTGTTTTGAGTCTCATCCCCCTTATTCAGTTCTCTGAACTTTGGAGCCTTGCATCATCTGTTCTCATTGCTCTCTTTTAGACCTTTGGCTTTTTCTTTGATCTAGGTTTCTCTAGGCATATAAATGTTTTTAAATTCCTCCTCCCCTTGACTTTCCCTCCCTTCTCCAGCAAAGCAAAATACATCTTTTTCTTCCATTCCCAAACCTTTTCAGAGAATAATCTTTAACAATAAAAACAAGAACACTTATATAGCAATTACCCGATGCCAGATACTGCTGTAAGTAGGTTTCGTATATTAATTCTTTTTCTCCCTTTTTTTTTTTGAGACAGAGTATTGCTCTGTCGCCCAGGCTGCAGTGCAGTGGCACAATCTCGGCTCACTGCAACCCCTGCCTTCCGGGTTCATGCCATTCTCCTGCTTCAGCCTCCCGAGTAGCTGGGATTACAGGCGTGCAACACCACGCCCGGCTAATTTTTGTATTTTTAGTAGAGACGGGGTTTCACCATGTTGGCCAGGATGGTCTCGAACTCCTGACCTCAGGTGACCCGCCTGCCTTGGCCTCCCAAAGTGCTGGGATTACAGACGTGAGCCACAGTGCCCAGCCCGTATATTAATTCTTTGAATTTCTATAACCACCTGTGAGGTAGGTACTATTCCTTTCTTTATTTCACACAGATCACACAGCTAGAAAGCAGACAGCCAGGATTGAAACTCCAGCACCTGGCTCCAGAGGCCATACTCTTTTTTGTTTGTTTGTTTGAGATGAAGCATCACTCTGTAAGCCAGGCTGGAGTAAAATGGCGCGATCTTGGCTCACTGCAGCTTCTGCCTCCTGGGTTCAAGCTATTCTCCTGCCACAGCCTCTCAAGTAGCTGCGATTACAGGCACGCGCCACTGCGCCCAGCTAATTTTTGTATTTTTAGTAGAGACACGGCTTTGCCATGTTGGCCAGGCTGGTCTCAAACTCTTGACCTCAGGTGGTCTACCCGCCTCAGCCTCACAAAGTGCTGGGATTACAGGCATCAGCCAACATGCCCGGCTTATACTCTCTTGCTCTGTCGCCAGGTTGGAGTGCAGTAGCACGATCTCGGCTCACTGCAACCTCCTTCTCCTGGGTTCAAGCAATTCTCCTGCCTCAGCCTCTCGAGTAGCGGGGACTACTGGTGCCTACCACCACGCCTGGCTAATGTTTTGTATTTTAAGTAGAGATGGGGTTTCACCATGTTAGCCGGGATGGTCTTGATTTCTCGACCTCGTGATCCGCCTGCCTCGGCCTCCCAGCCTATACTCCTAACCACTATAGCATACCACCGCCTTTACTTCATTTCCTTAATTCCTGTTATGCTTCAAAACCCTACAGTCTGATTTCTGTCTCTTCCCTTGAGATCCATTCCTCTGAAAAGGCTCTTGTAAAGTCACCAATCTTGTTAAAGCAATCAACATTTTCCAGATACTTCTTTTTTTGGCCCTCTTTATGTTTTTAGATACTACTGACCATTTTCTCTTTGAAACACTCATCTCATTTCGCTTCTATGACACATCTCTTCCAGTGCTCCTCATACCACTCGAACCGTTCCTTCAGTGGCTTACTTAGGCTCCTCTTCTACTATCTGCCAGTTAAATACTGATATTCCCTAAGTATTGCCCCACCCCTCTGTTCTCTCTACATTTTCCCTTTCCAATCTTATCCACGGTTTTTTACAACTAACTAAATACTATTAAATATAAAAATACAAAATGTAAATGTAATTATATCCCTAATCTCACCATCCAGCTAGACAAATACACTTGAACAATACACAGACACTGTCTGTTCAAGAGTTTTGCCTCTTTTTTCTTTTTTTTTTTTGAGATGGAGTTTCACTCTTGTTGCCTAGGCTGGAATGCAATGGCACAATCTCGGCTCACCGCAACCTCTGCCTCCCGGGTTCAAGTGATTCTTTTGCCTCAGCCTCCCTAGTAGCTGGGATTACAGGAATGCATCACCACGCCTGGTTAATTATTGTATTTTTAGTAGAGATGGCGTTTCTCTATGTTGGTCAGGCTGGTCTTGAACTCTCAACCTCAGGTGATCCGCCCACCTTGGCCTCCCAAAGTGCTGGAATTACAGGTGTAAGCCACCGTGCCCAGTCGAGTTTTGCCCCTTTTTAATTGGCCTTTTAATTATATTGAGTTGTAAGAGGTTTCATATATATAGGGGGTTAATGGCCTTTGTCAGATATCTTTGTTTCGTTGTTTCTCTTGTGGTAAGAATATTTAACATGATCACTACCCTATTTATTTATGTATTTATTCATTCATTTCATTTCATTTTTTGAGACAGAGTCTTGTTCTGTTGTCCAGGTTGGCGTGCAGTAGTGCAATGTCGGCTCACTTGAAACCTCCACCTCTTGGGCTCAAGCAATCCTCCCACCTCAGCCTCCCAAGTAGTGGGACTACAGGCGCACACCATCATGCCTGACTAATTGTGCTTCTTTGTAGAAACAGGGTTTTTCACCATGTTGCCTGAGACGGTCTCAAATTTGTAGGCTCAAGTGATCCACCTGCCTTAGCCTCCCAAAGTGGTGGGATTACAGGTGTCAGCCACTGCACCCAGCAGCTCTACCCTCTTACCTTTTTAATTGCACATACATTAATGTTAACTTTAGGCACAACATTGTACAGCAAATCTCTAGAGCTTATTCTTCCTGCTTGACTCAAGTTTAATGCCTGTTAATTATTAACTTCCATTTCTACTCACCCCTCACCCCAGCACAGCAACCAGCATTCCACTCTTTGATTCTATGAATTTGACTATTTTAGATATCTCATATAAATGGAAACATGAAGTATCTGTCTCTCTCTGACTGTCTCATTTCAGTTAGCATAATATCCTGATTAATCTGTATAGTCACATATTGCAGAATCTCCTTTTTAAAGATTGAATAAACACTGTATGTATATACATTTCTTTTCTTTCTTTTCATGTGAAATTGGTAATCTGCCCATGTTGTAACAAGCTTCAAGGGTGGCACATCTTACACATGTGCATGGACACCCCGTCATGACACTTATAAACTACAGAAGGATCTAGACTACATTTTTTTTTTTTTTTTTTTGAGACAGGGTCTTTCTCTGTCACCCAGGCTGGAGTGAGGTGGCATGAACACGGTTCACTGCAGCCTCAACTTCCTGGGCTCAAGTGATCCTCCCACCTCAGCCTCCTGAGTAGCTGGGACCACAGGCATGCATCACCACACCTGGCTAACTTTTAAAAATTTTTTTGTAGAGACAGGGTCTCATCACCAGGCTGGTCTCGAACTCCTGGGCTCAAGTGATCCTCCCACCTTGGCCTTCCAAAGTGCTGAGATTACAGGTGTGAGCCACCATGTCCAGCCCACATTTCTTTTTTTTAATGTTTTTAATTTTCGTGGGTACATAGTAGGTGTATGTGTTTATGGGGTACATGAGATTACCCATTCATTTGTCGATGGACTTTCAGGTTGTTTCCAGATATATGTCTGAAGATACTTTTTCCCAATCTATGGCTTGCATTTTCCATAACCGTGTTTCTTAAAGAAGAAAAGTTTTAATTGTGTTGAAGTTCCTTTCAAGGCAGTTTTCTTTTATGGCCCATCCTTTTTGGTACTGTTCACGAAAACTTTGTGTAACCCAATAGAGCAAAGATTTTTTTTCCTGTGTGTTCCTATAGAAGTTTCATCATTTTAGCTCATCCTAATTTTCTGTATGATGTGTGGTAAGGGCCAAGATTCATTTCATTCTGTACAGACCAGTTGTTCTAGTACTGTGTACTGAAAGACTACCCTTTCCCTTGAATTACCTCAGCATTTTTTGTTAAACAGGAACTGATCATATATGTGTATATATTCTCTCTCTCGCTCACACACACACACACACACACACACGTGCATGTATTTCTACACTCTCCATTCCATTGAACAATATGTCTATTCTCATGCCATTGCCACTCTGTCTTATTATAACTGTGTAGCAGGTCTTGAAATGAGGTAACGTAAGTCTTCCAATTTTGTTCCTTCTCGGAATTGTTCTGGCTATTCTATGTGCCTTGACTTTCCATATAAATATTGAAATCATCTTATCAATGTCTCTGAAAAAATTTGCTGAGATTTTTATTGGGATTGTGCCAAATCTAATCAATTTGGAGAAAAATGCCACCCTAACACTATTGAGTCTTCTAATTAAAACAGCATATGTATCCATTGATTTATGTGGTCTTCGATTTCTCTCAGCACTGTTTTATAGTTTTCAGGGTACATTTCTTGCAAATCTTTTGGTACATTTATTTATAAATATTTAACATTTACACGATTGTAAACACATTTTTTAGTTTTATTATCCAATTGCTCAATGATAGGATACAGAAATATAACTGATTTTGGGTACACTGACTTTGCATTTTGTGGCAGTGTTAAATTCACTTATTAGTTCTTCCAGTAGCTTTTTCTGTAGATTCCTTGGGGTTTTCTACCTACAAACGATGTTGTCTGCAAATAAAGACAGTTTTACTTCTTCCTTTTTGACCTGTTATATTTTTTCTTTGCTATACTACAGGGCTAAAATATATAGTACAATGTTGGATAGAACATATAAGCAGGCAACTTTGCCTTATTCCTGAGATTAAGTAGAGAGCCTTCAAACTGCCAGCATTAAGTAGGTGGTTAGCTACTGGGTTTTTTCATAGATTCCCTTGATGAAGTTTAGGACATTTCCATCTATTCCTAGTTTGCAGAGAGTTTCTATTATGAATGGGTGTTGAATTTTGCCAGTTGTGTTTTCTGCTTTTATTAAGATGACTGTCTTCTCAGTGTGGCGATTCCTCAAGGATCTAAAACTAGAAATACCATTTGACCCAGACATCCCATTACTGGGTATATACCCAAAGGATTATAAATCATGCTGCTATAAAGACGCATGCACATGTATGTTTATTGTGGCACTATTCACAATAGCAAAGACTTGGAACTAACCCAAATGTCCATCAATGATAGACTGGATTAAGAAAATGTGGCATATATACACCATGGAATACTATGCAGCCATAAAAAAGGATGAATTCACGTCCTTTGTAGGGACATGGGTGAAGCTGGAAACCATCATTCTGAGCAAACTATCACAAGGACAGAAAACCAAACACCATATATTCTCACTCATAGGTGGGAATTGAACAATGAGAACACTTGGACACAGGGTGGGGAACATCACACACCGGGGCCTGTCATGGGGTAGGGGGAGCGGGGAGGGATAGCATTAGGAGATATACCTAATGTAAATGACAAGTTGATGGGTACAGCACACCAACATGGCACATGTATACATATGTAACAAACCTGCACATTGTGCACATGTACCCTAGAACTTAAAGTATAATTTTAAAAAAAAAGAAAAAAAAAGGTGACTGTCTTCTTTTATTCTATTAATATAGTGTATTACATCAGTTAATTTTCAGATATTAAACTGCCTTTGTATTTTATGTTAGTTTGCTGAGAGATTTTATCATGACTGGTGTTAGATTTTGTCAAAGGCATATTCCATGCCAAGCAAAATGACCATGTGTGTTTTCTACTTTACTGTATGAATACGATGAATTGCATTGATAAATTTTTTAATGTTGAACAAACCTTGTATTCCTAGGAAAAATCCTACCTGGTGACACATAGATACATAATGTTCAATTTCATTTTTGCATCTGTGTTGAGGGATATTGGTTTTAAGTTTTCTTGTGATGTCTGTGTCTTGTTTGGGGATCAAGATAATACTAGTCTAATAAAATGAGTAGGGAAATGCCCTCCATTTTCTTAATGTGTTTGTGTAGAATTTGTATTATTTATTCCTTAAATGTCTGATAGTTGTATGCAGTGATACCATGTGGGCCTGGAGTTTTCTTTGCAGGAAGGACAAATTCAGTTCCTTTAATTAACAACAAATTCAATTTCTTTTAACAACAAATTCAATTTCTTTCCATAATGAACATCTATTAAAGTTTTATATTTGTTCTGTGGCTAGTTCTGTAATCCGTGTCTTTCAAGACTATTATCTAGTTCATCTAAGTTGTGTGTACTTCTTTATTGATATGAAATTGTACAAAATATTTTCCTTTTATCTTTTTCATTTCCACAGGATCCATAGCAATGCCCCAGTTTTCATTCTCATTACCAGTAATTAGTGCCTTCTCTCTAACTCTTGATCATTCTAGATAGATTTAAAACTTTAATTGATATCTTCAAATAACAAGCTTTTGATTACAGTAATTTTTTTTCTATCATTGTCCATTTTCTCTTTTATTGATTTTGGCCTTTGTTTTTATTATTTCTTCTCTCTACTTATTTTAGAATTAATTTGCTCTTTTTTCCTAATTTATTAAGGTCAGAACTCAAAACATTCATTTATATCTTGCTCCTTTTCTAAGTTAAGGATTTTAAACACATAAATTTCCCTCTGAATATAACTTCAGCTGCATTCCACAATTGTGAAATTGCTTTATTTTCATTTTCATTCAGTTCAAAATATTTTCATCTTTGACATACAGATTATTTAGAAGTATGCTAATTAAATTCCAAATATTTGTAGTTTTTCTAGATCTTAATATTATTGGTTTCCAATTGAATTCCATTGTTCTCAAAGAACATCCTCTATATGATTTCAATCTTTTGAAAATTTCTGAAATTTGTCCTATGGACCCACACATGGTCTATGCTGGTTAATGTACCATGCACATTTCAAAAGAATGTGGTTTATTGTTTTAAGGCCCAGAATATTGTGGCAGACACTAGGGCGGCTCCTATTATCCCCACCTCCTAATATTCATGCTCTTTGTGTTCCTCTTCTCTTAAGCATGGGACGGATCTATATATTCTAACCAACAGATTGTGGCAAAGGTGACAAAGTATGTGATTACATTACATAAGATTGTAACCCACCTTGCTAGGAGACTCTTCCTAGCTTTGAAGAAGCAAACTGCCAGCTTGTGAGCTGCTGAATGGCAAGAAGCTGAGACGGCCTCCAGCTGACAGCTAGCAAGAAATGGAAACGCTCAGACTGGCAGCCTGCAAGGAACTGAATGCCACCAGCAACCACATTAGCTTGGAAATGAATCCTTCCCTAAGCAAGCCTCAGCTAAGACCACAGCCCTACCAACACCTTAATGACAGCTGAAGTGAATTCCTATAATTTTATGTTGCCTCAGCATCCATACTGAATGTTAAGTTGGACATTTTTATACCAGAAGGAGGTCTTAGTCACCCTTAGCACAGTTTCCAGTTCTCTACCTCCTCTCGGCTCCTCAATGTGGTCAATCAGATAAGTACCTTACACAACTGCCTCCTGGTAACCACCTCCCTAAGAAGCAACCAGATTCAACCTACTTGACTTGCTCCACTGACCCCATACCCACAAGGACTGCAGAAATATGCCACAGTAACCACCTCTCCGTGATGGTTAATACCGAGTGCCAACTTCATTAGACTGAAGGATGCAAAGTATTGTTCCTGGGTGCGTCTGTGAGGGTATCGCCAAAGGAGATTAACATTTGAATCAGTGGACTGGGAGAGGCAGACGCACCCTCAATCTGAGTGGGCACTGTCTAATCAGCTGCCAGGGCAGCTAGAATAAAGCAGGCAGAACGTGGAAGGACTTGACTTGCTGAGTCTTCCGGCCTTCATCTTTCTCCCATGCTGGATGCTTCCTGCCCTCGAACATCAGATTCCAAGTTCTTCAGCTTTTGGACTGTTGGACTTACACCAGTGACATGCCAGGGGCCTCTTATACCTTCGGCCACAGACTGCAGGCTGCATTGTCGGCTTCCTATTTTTGAGATTTTGGGACTCGGACTGGCTTCCTTGCTCCGCAGCTTGCAGATGGCCTACAGTGGGACTTTACTTTGTGATCATGTGAGTCAATTCTCCTACTAAATTCCCTTTCGTATATACATGTATCCTATGAGTTCTGTCCCCCTAGAGAACCCTAATACAGATTTCTCAGACACAGCATGACTCCATGAAATTTGTGCCTGCTTGCTCTAAACCCACCAGTGACAACTCCCTGAAGGAAACCTGTTTGGAAAATGCCCTGGATCCCAATAAAAGCCTCAGCCCACAGGTCCCTTGCACTGTTTCTCCTGTTCCCCACCCACTAGTTGACTGTGCAAGTCCTGGATGGCTCCCCACTTCCTGTTGACCCTGGGAGGCATGCTGCCCTCTTCTCTCTGGCATCTGTTAAGTAATACACCGCTGTTATTTCGTGTGTTTTGTTGAGTTGCCCCCTGTGTCTCACCTGACTGATACACTCGACCCTAACTTCTTTGTCAGGATTCTCCTAGAGAGTGGCTATCTGCTATTTTGGTAGGAATAAACTGGACACAGACGAGAGCTCTAAGAGCAGCCGCCAGGATATGCAAGTGTGCTGTGAGAGGGACATCTGGTCATAGGTAAGACACTTAGGCATGAGGGCACTTGCCAGGATAAAGAAATACCCATGAAAGGCACAGTGTAAACATCTATGTCCAAATTCCTAGAGTCTCATCAGGGCAGGGCTAGAGTTTACAGCCACTCTCATGTGAGAGACTTCAAGACAGAAAAGTTAGAAAAAATCAGAAAAAAAAAAACAACAACAACAGCAGCTTTGCAAGACCCTGTAGCAGAGGACCCAGTTAAACAATGCAGGAACTTCTGAACCACAGAAACTGTGAGATAATAAATGTACGTTCTTTTAAGCAACCAAATTTGTGGTATTATTATTATTATTGTTGTTGTTGTTACTATTATTATTTGAGACAGAGTCTCACTCTGTTACCCAAGCTGGAGTGCAGTGGCGCCATCTTGCCTCACTGTAACCTCCACCTCCCGGGTTCATATCATTCTCCTGCCTCAGTCTCCCGAGTAGCTGGGACTACAGGGGCTGACCACCACCACGCCCGGATAATTTTTTGTATTTTTAGTAGAGAAGGGGTTTCACCGTGTTAGCCAGGATGGTCTCGATCTCCTGACCTTGTGATCCGCCTGCCTCAGCCTCCCAAAGTGCTGGGATTACAGGCATAAGCCACCGCGCCCGGCCAGTTTGTGGTAATATTATTATGCAGCAATATACAGCCCATATGTGGTCTACGCTAGCAAATGTACCATGTACACTTGAAAAGAAAGTTGTTAGAAATAGTGTTCTTTAGGTCAAAGTTGTTCATAATATTGTTCAAATTTATGTTTTTGATTTTTTTATTTAGTTGTTTTATCAACTGCTGAAAGAGAAGTGTCAATGCCTCCAACTATGATGGTGGGAGTTTTAAAAATTTCCCCTTTAATTCCGTCAAATTTTGATTTATATTTTTCTAAGTTATTTTAGCAGGCACACATACATTTATGATTGTTATATATTCTTGATTGACTTTATTCTTTATCATCACGAAATGTTTGAAAATGTTTGTGTTTAAATCTATTCTACCAGATACTAATATATCCACTTCAGTCTTTTTATGCTTACTGTTTGCATGGCATATATTTTTGCTTCCACTTTCTTTCAACTTAGCTATGTCTTTATATTTTAAGTGCATCTCATAAGACAGTATATAGTTGGGTCTTGTTTTTTAATTTATCCTAACAACCTCTGTCTCATATTTATTTTAATCCATTAATGTTCCATGTAATTATTGATATGATTGGATTTAGGTCTACCAGGTTTATTGTTTGTTTTCCATTGTTCCTGCCCTTTACATTGTTTTTTTGTTTTTGAGATGGAGTTTCACTCTTGTCACCTAGGCTGAAGTGCAGTGGCATAATCTTGGTTCACTGCAACCTCCACCTCCCGGGTTCAAGCAATTCTCCTGCCTCAGCCTCCTGAGTGGCTGGGATTAAGATGCCCGCCACCACACCCAGCTAATTTTTGTATTTTTAGTAGAGACAGGGTTTCACCATGTTGCCCAGGCTACTCTCGAACTCCTGACCTCAGGTGATCCACCTGCCTTAGCCTCCCAAAGTGTTGGGATTACAAACGTGAGCCACTGCACCCGGCCCCTTTTACTTTTTTTGATCATTTGTTCCTCCTTTTCTGACTTTTTTTTTTTAATGGTTTAGTTATTTTGCCCAGGCTGGAGTGCAATGGTGTGATCTTGGCTCATTGCAACCTCCGCCTCCTGGCTTCCACTGATTCTCCTGCCTCAGCCTCCTCAGTGCCTCAGATTACAGGCATGGGCCACCACACCCAGCTAATTTTGTGTCTTAGTATAGATTGGATTTCACCATGTTGGCCAGGCTGGTCTCAAACTCCTGTCCTCAGGTGATCCACCCGCCTCAGCCTCCCAAAGTGCTAGGATTACAGGTGTGAGCTACTACAACTGGCCTCGTTTACTTTTTTTGATCATTTGTTTCTCCTTTTCTGGCATTTTTTTTTTTCTTTTTTTTGGAGACAGGGTCTTACTCTGTTACCTAGGCTGGAGTACAGTGGCAAAAAATTACAGCTCATTGGAGCCTTGACGTCCTGGGCTCCAGTGATCCTCCAACCTCAGCCTCCTTTGTAGCTGGGACCACAGGTGCATACAAACACACCTGGCTAATTTTTTGACTTTCTGTAGTGACAGGGTCCCACTTTGTTGCCCAGGCTGGTCTTGAACCCCTGGGCTTAAGTTCCTGGCTTTTTGTTTATTTAGTTTTTCAACAACTTCATTTTAAAACTTCTACTGTTTTTTATCTATAATTTTTTGCACTATTTTTTATTGGTTTCTCTGGATATTACACTACACATCATTAATCTTTTATTCAACTTATACTTAGTATTATACCATTCTACCACATAGGTCCATAATTTACACCTGCTCCATCCTTTATGTCACAGTTGTTATATGTATTCCATCAGCAATATAAATCCTACAAAACAATGTTTTAGGTTGTGATTTCAATAGGCATATGTTTTATTTTAAAAAGATATGATGATAAAAGGAAAACATGTTTTGTATATTCTCAGATATTTACCATTTTTGATGCTCTTTACTCCTTTCTGAGGACCTGAGTGTCTATCTGGTTTCAATTTTCTTCAGCGGAAAGGACTTTCTTTAAGATATCTTACAGGGCAGGTCTGCCAGTGATGAATTCTCTAGTTGTCTTTTTTTTGGAAAATGTTATTTTCTCATCTTCCTTAAAGGATATTTTCACTGAATATAAAATTATGGATTGATGGTTGTTATTTTATTGTTCCATTTTTTCCTGGTCTCTATCGTTTTGGGTAGGAAGTCAGTAATTAATTGACTTGTAGTTCCCCCATATATAAAGGGTCATATTTTTCTCTTTTTGTCAAGATTTTTCTCTTTATACCTGGCTTTCAACAGTTTGACTATTATGCACCTCATTGTGTTCTTAGTGTTTATTATCCTGCTTGGCGTTTTTCAATACTATATGAATTTAATCAAATTTGGAAAAAAAAACTTGGCCAATATTTCTCCAAAAAATATTTTGCCTTCTTCATTCCCCTCCCGTTTCTGTGTTAGACTGTAAGATATTATATAACGATATCCACGTTAGACTTTTATATATTATCTAACAAATCCCCAAAGCTGTGTTTTTTTGTTTTTTGTTTTTACCTCCAATGTTTGTCTCTCTTGTCTCTCTCATCCTCCAACTGGGTAACGATTTCTACTGATCTATCTTTAAGTTCAGTTCATCTTTCCTCTTCTCCATTTGGCTGATAAATCTACCCAACAATTTTAATTTCAAATGCTGTTTTTTCACTCTTGGAATTTTCTTTTGTTTATGATTTCCATTTCATTTCATATTTTTAAAATTTATTGTGGGCATATTTTCTCTACTGACAATGCCTTCCATTTTCCTGGTTCTTTTAGATAAGTAATTTTGCATTATATTCTGGACACATATTATAAATGGTTTTTTTGGGGGGTTTTTTTTGTTTTGTTTTTTGAGACGGAGTCTCGCTGCTGCCCAGGCTGGAGTGCTGTGGCGCGATCTTGGCTCACTGCAAGCCATTCTCCTGCCTCAGCCTCCTGAGTAGCTGGGACTACAGGTGCCTGCCACCTCGCCCGGCTAATTTTTTGTATTTTTAGTAGAGACGGGGTTTCACCGTGTTAGCCAGGATGGTCTCGATCTCCTGACCTCGTGATCCGCCCGCCTCAGCCTCCCAAAGTGCTGGGATTACAGGCGTAAGCCACTGTGCCTGGCCGACATATATTATAAATGTTAAGTTTTGGAGACTGAATTTTGCTGCTGCTGCTGTGTGTGCGTGTGTGTGTGTGTGTGTATGTCTCTGCTTATCATTCTATGGTTTGGATATTTGTACCCTCCAAACTGCATGTTGAAATTTGATTTCCAATGTGGGAATATTGAAAGATGGGTCTCAGTTGGAGGTATTTGGGTCATGGGAGCAAATCCCTCCTGAATAGATGAATGTCCTCCCTCGGGAGTGAGTGAGTTCTCATTCTATTTGTTCCTCTCTATTTGTCAAAAAGAGGCTGGCACACCTCCCTCTTGCTTCCTCTCTTGCCATGTGATTTCTTTGCCTATGCTAGGTCTCCCTCCCCTTTTTGTCATGACTTGAATCAGCCTGAGGCCCTCACTAGATGCAAAGGCCCAGTCTTGAACTTTCCACATACCAAATCAACCACTTTTCTTTACAAAATACACGGTCTTAGGAATTCTGTTATAGCAACACTAAACAGATTAAGACTATCATGCAATTAATCATCTTGTTCCGACAAGAGCCACAAATCCTGTTTTTGTTTGTTTTTTGAGACACGGCCTCACTTTGTCACCCAGGCTGGAGTGCGTTGGCACGATCTTGGCTCACTGCAGACTCAATCACCCAGGCTCAAGCAATGCTCCTGACTCAGTCCCCCATGTAGCCAGGAGTATAGGCATGTGCCAGCATGCCCAGGTGATTTTTTGTATTTTTTGTAGAGATGGAGTTTCACCATATTTCCCAGGTTGGTCTCAAACTCCTGAGTTCAAGCAATCTGTCTGCCTCAGTCTCCCAAACCCCGTTTCTTAGGCAGTAACTCTGATTTCTCTTCAGATCTTTTGTCTTCAGTTGAGTTGCTGAGCTCTTCAGCTCTCTCCCTTCCAGAATCCTTACCATTGCCATGTTTTCTTCAGATTCAGAGATTCAGTAAATCAACAACTGGAAATATTATTCTACTTCCCACAACTACTTACCAATACTATTTGGTACATACGTATGTATGTATGTATGTATGTATGTATGTATGTATGTACGTACGTACGTATATATTTTTGTTTTTGAGACAGAGGCACACTCTGTTGCCCAGGCTGGAGTGCAGTGGCACAATCTCGGCTCACTGCAACCTCCGCCTCCTGGGTTCAAGCGATTTCTGGATAATTTTTTTATTTTTAGTACAGACGGGGTTTCACCATGTTGGTCAGGCTGGTCTCAAACTCCTGACCCTCGACTGATCCGCCTGCCTCAGCCTCCCAAAGTGCTAGAATTACAGGCGTGAGCCACCATGCCCAGCCTGATTTGATTTTTAATTGAACCAAAGTTTGGATTCTGCTACTTTCCTGGGCCATGAAGACTACAATTTTTCCAGGTTCTGATTCTACCTGCCCTCAGACCAACTCATAGTATCAGGAACTCACTCAGTACAATTCGCTTCTTCCAAACATGAACTCCCCACCAGAATCTGCCTGCTCTGTTCACTCTCCACTGCCTTCAAGTTGCTGCTTTTTGTATTAAGTCCAGAGTTTATGGTTGTTACCTGCTAAAGGATTAGTCTGTTAGAATTTTACAAATTTCCAGAACCAGAGTTCAATAATGTATCTTGTGACTATTGCTATCATTCGTACTTCTGCCTAATTTCACAAATTTTGTAATTCAGACACCAAGAGATTTAGTAAACCACCAACTGGTAATATTATTATTATACTTTCCACAACAATTTACTAATACTATTTGATTTTTAATTTAACCAAAGTTTGGAAAAAATTAACAAATACAAAGTTTTAAAATTATAATCCAAATTGATATACTTACCTAGCTCCCAATATATCCTTCTTGGCAAGGCCTATTCCAGCTATAACTTTTACTCTCACGATTCGTGAATTTTCCTAAAATACAGAAATTTATATTTCATTTTCATACACTTATAAGTTAACTAAGATACAATATTTTAAAATATATATATCAATAATTTGGATATTAAAATTAATTGAAGAATTTTTCAATAATTTTACTAAAAGTTACATAGGAAAAAAAGAAAATTATTCGTAGATGACCTGATTATTTACAAAGATAAGCAAAAATTTGAGTCAACTTATTACATTGAATAAGAATTTATTACTGCACTCAAGAAAATCTAAAGCCAAAGTATTGCAACTAATATGAATTTCTAATTATTGCTATATACATACACAAAATCGAAAGTTCATAACCATTTGGCTTTTGGGGTTTTTTTGAGACAGAGTCTCACTCTATTACCCAGCCTGGAGTGCAGTGGTGTGATCCTGGCTCACTGCAACCTCCGCCTCCCAGGTTCAAGCAATTCTCATGCCTCAGCCTTCTGAGTAGCTGAGATTATAGGTATGCGCCACCATGCCCAGATAATTTTTCTATTTTTAGTAGAGACAAGGTTTTACCATTGGCTGCACTGGTCTTGAACTCCTGACCTCAGGTGATCTGCCTGCCTCAGCCTCCTAAAATGTTGGGATTACAGGTGTGAGACACTGTACCCAGCCCATAATCATTTGTAATAACTACTTAGAAAAGGTTATTTTTAAAATCCCATTCAACAGACAACACAGTGTATAATAATGTGTGGGTACTGTAAAGTATCAAATATTAAATATCTTTGATATGATGGCATGGAGGTTTTATAAAGAGTGTCTTAGATTTAAGAGACACATAGTAAAGTGTTTAGGGATACAGTATCATAAATCTTGCAACTTACTTTCAAATAACTTAGCAAATAAAAAATTTAACATAACTAGGCTGTGTGTGCGTATGTGTGCGTATATAAATAAAGGGGAATGAGCAAAATATTACCAATTTGTGGATCTAGTTCTTGGGTATACAGGTGTATACTGTACTACTTATACTACTCTTTTAACTGTTCTGTAGGTTTGAAATTATTCAAAATAAAAAGTTAAGAAAATATAAAACATTATGCATTTTTTTAATTCACAAGTTACAAAACTGTTAGACCAGAAATAAAATTAATAAGAAATATAAAAAAACCTTCATAGATAACATTATAAAATATTGCCAGTTACGCTGGCACACACCTATAATCACAGCACTTTGGGAGGCCAACATGAGAGAATCGTTTAAGCCCAGGAGTTCAAGACCAGCCTAGGCAATATAACAATATCCCTCCAAAACATAAGCCAGGCATGATAGCTTGTATCTGTAATCCCAGCTACTAAGGAGGTTGAGGCAGGAGGATTGCCTGAATTTGAGATTACAGTGAGCTATGAACACCACTGCACTCCAGTCTGGGTGACAGAGCAAGACCTTATTTTAAAAATGTATAAAACATCGAAGAACGTAAAAAAGACTTCAATAAATGGAGAAATCCACTATGTTTATGTGTGAAAATATTTAATATTATCTTTTTTCTCCAAAGTAGTCTATAAATTTAATACAATTCCCACTCTCCCTTCAAATTTTTTCATGGATCTTTACAAATAATTCCAAAATTCATAGAGAGGAGTAAAAATGAGTAAAGAAGTAAACAATAACATTCAATCACTATCTTGTACTAATACATAAAACCAAATTCCAGATAAAGTCTAAAAGTGAAAATAAAAATTTTTTTAAAGTTAATTTAAAATTTTGCAATAGTTCTATAGCATCTGGAAATATTTTAAAAATACAACCCTAATGGCAAAAATTATTCAATTCCACAATAATAAAATTATATACCTTTAGTATGAGAAAAAATATCATGTGCAAAACGAAAAAAAAAGGGGATATTTTAGATACTTCTTCCTGTAGACATATCTAAAATATCTACAGGATAGAAGTATCTAAAATATACATCATTGAGACAAATGATAATTATCCAGAGTATGTGAATAATTCCTACAAATCAGTATGTAAAATATAATTAACCTAATACAAGATACCATATAGAATGGCTAAGATAAATACATGAAAAGATAATCTCACCAGTCAGCAGAAAGAACTCTAATGCACTGTTGGTGGGAGTGTAAATTGATGGATCATTCTAAAGAGATGCTTGACCTGCTTACTAAAGTTCTAAAACAAAAACCCAGGAACTCTATTTTTAGATGCTTCCCTAGATAAATGTACATCTATGTATACAAGGACTTAAGTACAACAGTATTTACAGGAGCATTTTTTAAGATCAACAATATGGAGGAGGAGCCAGAGCAAGATGGCTCATTAGAACTCTCCAGTGACAGTCCCCACCAAGGAACATCAAATTAAACAATTATTCAAACAAGAAAGCATCTGCATAAGAACCAAAAATCAGGTGACCAATCACAGTACCTAGTTTTAACATCGTATGAAGGAAAGAGGCACTGAAGAGGGTAGGAAAGACAGTCTTGAATTGCTTACACCACCCCTCCTACATCCCCTGGCAGTGCAGTGTGGTGGCTGAGAGAGAATCTATGCCTTCGCAAGAGGAAGAGCAAAGTGATTGTAGGACTTTGCATTGGAACTCAGTGCTGCCCTGTCGCAATGGAAGGCAAAACAGGGCAGAAGTCAACTGGCACCCATGGAGGGAGTATTTAGACCAACCTCAGCCAGAGGGGAATCATCCATCCCAGCAACAGCTAAGTTTGGGCAAGCCTTGCCCCTGTAGGCTAAAGCACTCCAAGATCCTAAATAAACTTAAAAGGCAGTCTAGACCACAAGGACTGCAGTCCCTGAGCAAGTCCTGGTACTGTGCTGGGCTTGGAGTCAGCAGACTTGGGATGCACACGGACCAGTGAGACACCAGACAAGGCGGCCAAGGGTGTGCTTGTGTCACTCCTCCTCCAACTTCAGACAGCACAGTTCGTAGCTCCAGGAGGAGCGATAAGGGTAGAGGAGACTATGTTCTCCAACTTGGATACCAGCACAGCCACCATAAAATAAAGCAGCAACCAGAGTCCTGAAGCCCCCATTCTAAGTCATAACTCCCAGACATTTCTAGATCCATCCTGGGCCAGAAGGGAAGGTGCCACCCTGAAGGACAGGTCCCAGTCCTGCCAGATTTCACTACCTGCTGACTAAAGAGCTCTTGGGCCTTGAATAAACATCAGGGGTAGCCAGGTAGCCGTTGCCACAGGCCTTGGGCAAGACTCAGTATTATGCTGACTTCCGGTGTGATCCAACACATGCCCAGCTGTGGCGGCCACAGGGAAAGACTCCTGCTTAAGGAAAGGAGAGGGAAAAGTAAAAAAAAAAAAGACTGTCTTGCAACGTGGGTACCAGCTCAGTCACAGTAAAATAAAGCACCAATCAGACTCCTAAAGTCACTGATTCCTGGCCTTAGACCCACTCTGGGCCAGAAGGAAACCCACTGCCCTAAAGGGAGAGACCCAGGCCTGGCAGGACTCACCATCTACTGATTAAAGAGACCTTGGGCTCTTAATAAATATCAGCAGTAGCCAGACTGTAGTAGCCACAGGTCTGGGGCAGTGGTGGCCATGGGCAGAGACTCTGTCTGCTTGAGAAAATCAAAGGGAAGAATAAAAAGGACTTTGTCTTGCAACCTGGGTACCATGACAGCCCCAGTGAAATAAAGCACCAAGCAGATTCCTAAAGTCTCTAATCCCAGGCCCAAACTCCTAGACAGCATGTCTAGACCCACCGCGGGCCAGAAGGGAACCTACTGCACTGAAGAGAAAGACCCAGCCCTGGCAAATTCGTCTCCTGCTGACTGAAGAGCCCTTGGGTCTTAAATAAACACAAGCAGTAGCCAGGAAATAGTCACCACAAGCCTTAGGCAAAATCCGGTACTGTGTTGGCTTCAGGTATGACCCAAGGCCACAGTCCCAGTGACGGTGGCCACAGGATTGTGTCACCCTTCTGCCAACTCCAGGCAGCTCAGAACAGACAGACAGACTCCAACTGGTTGGGGGAAAGTAAGAGAGGAGAACAAGAGTCTCTGCCTGGTAATCCAGGGAATTCTCCCAGATCTAACCAAGAGCAGCAAGTTGGTGCCTCTATGAGACTACAAGAGTCGCATCACTACTAGGCTTGGGGTACCCTCTAATATGCTCACATATGGCTTCAGTGACCAAAGACTTAGATCACAAGATTTAATTCCCTTTGAATACTTGCAAAGCCTTCTCAAGAAGGATGGGTACAAACCAGCCCAGACTGTGAAGATCAGCATAAATACCTAACTCTTTAATGTTCAGACATTAATGAACATCCACAAGCATCCACATCATCCAGGATAACACGATCTCACCAAACAAACTAAATAGGGCAGCAGTGACCAATTCCAGAGGGACAGAGATACGTGAACTCTAAGATAAATCAAAATAGCAGTTTTGAGGAAGTTCAATGAAATACAAGAAAACACAAAGAAGGATCTCAGGATCCTATCAGATAAATTTAACAGAGATTAAAAACCTCTTTGATTCTTATAAAGAATCAAACAGAATTCTGGAGCTGAAAAAATTAATTGGCAAACTGAAGAATGCATCAGAATCTCTCAGTGGCAGAACTGATCACACAGAAGAAAGAATTAGTGAGCTTGAAGACAGGTTATTTGAAAATACACAGTCGGAGGAGTAAAAATAAAGAATAAAAGTAACAAAGCATGCCTACAGGATGTAGAAAATAACCCCAAAAGGGCAAAGAGTTACTGGGCCCGGCATTGTGGCTCATGCCTGTAATCCCAGCACTTTGGGAGGCCGAGGCGAGTGGATCTCTTGAGGTCAGGAGTTTGAAACTAGTCTGGGCAACATGGTGAAACCCCGTCTCCACTAAAAACACAAAAATTAGCCAGGCGTGGCAGCGCGCACCTGTAATCCCAGCTACTCAGGAGGCTGAGGCAGGAGAAATGTTTGAATCTGGGAGGCAGAGGCTGTGGTCAGCGAAGATCACGCCACTGCACTCCAGCCTGGGCAACAGGGTGAGACTCTGTCTCAAAAAAAGAAAAAAAAGAGTTATTAACTTTAAAGAGGAGGTAGCAAGAGAGATTGGGGTAGAAAGTTTATTCAGAGAAATAATATCAGAAAACTTTCTAAGCCTAGAGAAAGATATCAATATTCAGGCACAGGAAGGTTATTGAATATCAAGCAGATTTAACCCAAAGAAGACTACCTTAAGATATTTAGTAACCAAACTCGCAAAGGCCAGAGATGAAGAATGGATCTTAGAAGCACCAAGAGAAAATTAAAAAACAAAACAAAACAAAAAACAAAGGAGCTCCAATACGTCTGGCAGCAGGTTTCTGAGTGGACACCTAATAGGCCAGGAGACAGTGGCATGATTTATTTAAAGTGCTGAAGGAAAAAATTTTTATTCTAGAATAGTATATCCGGTGAAAATACCCTTCAAACATAAAGGAGAAATAAAGACTTTCCTGGACAAACAAAAGCTGAGGGATTTAATCAACATAAAGACCTATCCTTCAAGAAACGCTATAAGGGTGTCCTACAGTCTGAAAGAAAAGGATGTTAATAAGCAGTAAGAAATCATCTGAAGGTGCAAAGTTCACAGGTAACAGTAAGTACACAGACAAATACAGAATATTATAACACTGTAATTGTGGTATATAAACTACTCATATCTTGAGCAGAAAGATTAAAAGATGAATCTATCAAAAACAATAACTACAACAATTGTTAAAGACACAGACAATATAAGAAGATACAAATAGA
Source organism: Papio anubis (assembly GCF_008728515.1). Classification (NCBI taxonomy): domain Eukaryota; kingdom Metazoa; phylum Chordata; class Mammalia; order Primates; family Cercopithecidae; genus Papio; species Papio anubis. The sequence goes on along the minus strand of NW_022163051.1, from coordinate 27,346 downwards.
AACAAGAAAAAGTTAAAAAGCAAGAGGGATAAAGTGTAGCGTTTTTATCAGTTTTCTCTTTTCCTGTTTGTTTTTGCAATCAAATTGTCATCAGTTTAAAATAATGCATTGTAATATGTTAACTGCAACCGTCATGTAACATCAAGTTAAAAAACCTACAACCGACATATAAAATAGATAAACCAAGAATTTAAAGCACACCACTAAAGAAAACACTTTCACAAAAAGGACCACAAAATAACCAGAAAACAAATTAAAAATGGCAGAAGTCCTTACTTATCAATAATAACAATGAATGTAAATGAACTAAACTCTCCAATCAAAATTATAGAGTGGTTGAATGGATTAAAAAAACAGTACCCAACAATCTGTTGCATACAAGAAACACACTTCACCTATAAAGACACACATAGGCTGAAAATAAAAGGACAGAGAAAATATTCCATGTCAATGGAAACCAAAAAGAGCAGGAATAGCTGTATCAGATCAAATAGATTTCAATACAAAAACTAAAAAAAAGAGACAAAAAAGGTTATTACACAATGATAAAGGGATCATTTCACCAAGAAGATATAACAATTATAAATACATATGCATCCAACACTGAAATACCCAGTTATATAAAGCAAATATTGTTAAAGTCAAAGAATGAGCTAGATTTCAATATAGTAATAGTTGGAAATTTCAACATCCCACTTTCGGCACTGGATAGATCATTCAGACAGACAATCAACAAAGAAATGTTGGACTTAATCTGCACTGTAAACCAAATGAACCTAATAGATATTTACAGAACATTTCATCCAATGGCTGCATAATACATATTCTTCTCCTTGGCATATGGATCATTCTCAAGGATAAACCATATGTTAGCCACAAAACAAGTCTTTAAAAACTCAGCTAGGCACAATGGTTCATTCCTGTAATTCCAACGCTTTGGGACGCCGAGATGGGCAGACTTCTTGGGCCCAGGAGTTTGAAACCAGCCTGGGCAACATAGTCAGACCCTATCTCTTGAAAGCAAACAAACAAACAAAAAAAAAACAGGCAGAGTGGTACTCCCAGCTCATCAGGGGGTTGAGGTGGGAGGATCACTTGAGCCCAAGAGTTGAGGCTGCAGGGAGCCATGACTGTGCCACTGCGGTCCAGCCTGTTCAACAGAGTAGCTCTGTCTTGAAAACGAAAAAAAAAATTTTTTAATTAAGATCTTAAAAGTATCTTCTCTGACTACAATGGAATAAAACTACAAATCAAAAACAAGAGGAACTTGGAAATAATACAAACAAATGGAAATTAAACAGTATGCTCCTGAATGATCAGCGGATCAATGAAAAAATTAGGAAGGATATTAAATAATTTCTTGAAACAAATAATAATGGAAACACAACATAGCAAATCTATGGAATACAGCAAAAGCAGTACTAAAAGAGAAGCTTATAGCTGTAAGTTCCTACATGAAAAGGTAGAAAAACTTAAAAAAAAAAAAACCTAGCAATGCATCTTAAAGAACTAGAAAAGCAAGAGCAAACCAACTCCAAAATTAGTAGAAGAAATAATAAAGATCAGAGCAGAAATAAATGAAATTGAAACAAAGAAAATAATACAAAAGATCAACAAAAATGAAATGCTGGTGTTTTGAAAAGATAAACAAAATAGATAAAACTTTTTAACTAGACTAAGGAAAGAAGGCCCAAATGAATAAAATCACAGATGAAAAAGGAGACATTATAACTGATACCACAGAAATTCAAAGAATCATTAGAGACTACTGCGAACAACTATATGCCAATAAATTGGAAAACCTAAAGGAAATGGATAAATTTCTATACACATACAACCTTCCAAGAATGAACCACGAAGAAATCCAAAACATAAAAAGACCAATAACAACGAGGTTGAAGCTGTAGTAAAGTCTCCCAGAAAAGAGAAGCCTAGGACTTGATGGCTTCACTGCCAAACTCTACCAAATATTTAAAGAATTAATACCAATCCTACTCAAACTATTTCAAAAAACAGAGGAAGAGGGAATACTTTCCATACTCATTCTATAAGGCCAATAATACTCTGATATCAAAACCAAAGATTCATTGAAAAAAGAAAACTACAGGCCAATATCTCTGATAAACATTGATGCAGAAATCCTTAATAAAATACTAGCAAATCAAATTTGACAACACATTGAAAAAAAATCATTCATCGTGACCAAGTGGGATTCATATCAGGGATGAAAGAATGGTTCAACATACACAAATCAAAGTGAAACATCATATCAACAGAATGGAGGACAAAACCCGTATGATCATTTTAACTGATGCTGAAAAAGCATTTGATAAATTTCAACATCCCTTAATGATTAAAAGAAAACACTTCAAAAACCTGACTATAGATGGAACATAGCTCAACACAATGAAAGCCATATATGACAGACCCACAGCTAGTGCCATGGTAAATGGGGAGAAACTGAAAGCCTTTCATCTATGATCTGGAACAAGATTTTCATTTCATTTCTTCTTTTCTTTTCTTCTCATTTCATTTCTTTTTTTTCATTTCATTGAGATAGAGTCTTGCTCTGTCACCCAGGCTGGAGTGCAGTGGCATGATCTCAGCTCACTGCAACCTCTGCCTCCAGGGTTCAAGCAATTCTCCTTCCTCAGCCTCCCGAGCAGCTGGGACTACAGGTGTGCGCCACCACACCCGGGTAATTTTTGTAATTTTAGTAGAGTCAGGGTTTCACCATGTTAGCCAGGCTGGTCTCCAACTCCTGACCTCCGACAATCCACCCGCCTTGGCCTCCCAAAGTGCTGGGATTACAGGCGTATGCCACTGTGCCCGGCCGCCCACTTTTACCACTATTATTGAATATAGTACTGGAAGTCCTAGAGAAATTAGATAAGAGAAAGAAAGGGAAGCTAAATTAGGAAGACATCAAATTGTTCTTATTTGAGGATGATATGAACTTATATTTGGAAAACCTAAAGACTCCACCCAAAAGCTATTAGAACTGATAAACACATTCAGTAAAGTTGCAGGATACAAAATCAATATACAAAAAATCAGTAGCATTTATTTTTATTTAAGAAACAAGGTATTAAATTAGTAGCATTTTTATATGACAACAGTGAACAATCTGAAAAAGAAATCAAGAATGGAATCCCATTTACAGTCACTATAAATAAAATTAAATACCTAGGAATAAACTTAACCAAAGAAGTGAGAAATCTCTACATTGAAAACTATAAAACACAGATGAAAGAAATAGAAGACAACACCAAAAAAAAAAAAAAGGGAAAAATATTCCATGTTCATGGATTGGAACAATCAATATTGTTAAAATGTCCATACTACCCAAAGCAATCTACAGATTAAATGCAATTCCTATCACAATACCAATGACATACTTCACAGAAACGGAAAAAAACATCCTAAAATATATGGAATCACAAAAGATCCAGAATAGCCAAAGTCATCCTGAGCAAAAAGAACAAAATGGAGTCAAATTAATTACTGGACTTCAAATTATACTACAGAGTTATAGTATCCAACACAACAAGGTACTGGCATAAAAACAGACATACAAACCAATGGAACAGAATAGAGAACCCACAAGTAAATCTATACATCTATAGTGAACTCCTTTTTGACAAAGGTGCCATGAACACACAACGGGGAAAGGACAGTCTCTTCAATAAATTATGGTGCTGGGAAAACTGGATATCCCTATGTAGAAGAATCAAACTAGACCCCTATCTCTTGTCATATAGAAAAATCAAATCAAAACATTGAGGAAACTCTCCAGAACACTGGTCTAGGCAAAACTCTCTTGAGTAATACTCAAAAGCACAGGCAACCAAAGCATAAATGGACAAATTGGATCACATCAACTTAAAAAGCTCCTGTAGAGCAAAGGCAACAATCAACAAAGTGAAGAAACAACCCGCAGAATGGGAGAAAATATTTGCAAACTATCCAACAAGAGACTAATCACCAGAAAATATATGAAGCTCAAACAACTCAATAGGAAAAACTCCAATAATCTGATTTTAAAATGGGCAGAAGATCTGAATAGATATTTCTCAAAAGAAGACATACAAATGGAAAACAAGTATTTGAAAAGGTGTTCAACATCACTGATCATCAGGGAAGTGCAAATCAAAACTACAATGAGATATCATCTTACCCCAGTTAAAATGGCTCTTATCCAAAAGATGAGCAATAACAAATGCTGGCAAGAATGTGGCAAAAGGGGTACCCTTATACTCTGTTGATGAGAATGTAGATTAGTAAAACCACTATGGAGAACACTATGGTGTTTCCTTAAAACACTAAAAATAGAACTATCATATGGTCCAGCAATCCCACTGCTATATACCCAAAGGAAATGAAACCAGTACATCGAAGAGATGTCTGCACTCCCATGTGTATTGCAGCAGATCTGGAATCAGCCTGTATTCATCAACAGAGGAAAGGATAAAGAGAATGTGGTACATACACTCACTGCTGTCCTATTCGGCCATAAAAAAGAATGAGATTCCATGATTTGCAACAACACAGAACTGGAAGACATTAAGTGAAATGAGCCAGGGAGACAAAAACAAACTTTGTATGTTCTCATGCATTTGTAAGAAGGGTAGTAGGACCTGGGGGAAGTGGATGGTTAACGAGTACAAAAATATAATTAGATTCAATGAATAAGAGCTAGTATTTGATAGCACAATAGGGTGACTACAGTCAGCAATAATTTGTTGTATATTTTAGAATAACAGAATAATTAGAATGTTTGTAACACAAAGAAATGATGAATGCTTTAAGTAATAGATAACTCATTTACCTTGATGTGGTTATTATACATAGAATGTCTGTATCAAAATATCTCATGTACCCCATCAACATATATACCTACTACGAGCCCACAAAATTTAAGCATTTTTAAAAATTTTGAAAGATCAACAAATATGAAATATTATAGCACAAGAGATAGCAAATTAACTGATTCTATTCTAAAATTATTTCATTGGCAAGTAGTAGCTTGTATGTCTTTCTCAGAAGAGGTCTGAGTAGGAGAAAATATACATATCATAGATTATTTATTTTAACCTTCTTCCTTCTAAAGGTTTACAAACACCCCTGTTCCAAGAGGTCTCACTAAATAAGACAGTCATGCTGCAGAATGATATTTCAGCCAATGATGGACAGCATATATGATGGTGGTCCCATAATACACCACATTTTTACTTTACCTTTTCTATGTTTAGATATGTTTAGGCACACAATATTTACATTGTATTACTACTACATACAGTATTCAGTACAGTTATCATGCTGTAAAGGTTTGTACACTAGGAAGAATAGGCTATATCACACAGCCTAGGTGTGTAGTAGGCTATACTTTCTACGTTTGTGTGACTACACTCTATGACATTTGCACAATGATGAAACTGCCTAATGACACATTTCTCAGAATGTATCCCTGTTGTTAAGCAATGCATGACTGTAAATTAAATATTCAACTAATTCCAAAACCCATATGGTAAATTAACACAACACACAAAAAAACTCTGACTGGAGATGCTAGAAAAAAATAACTTTCTTCCATCACCAAATAAAATTAAATATATAGCTGATCTTGCAAGAAAGAAGGGAAATCCTCAGGTATCAGAAATAAAGATGGAATTGAAAACCAGAGAGGAAAACATGTAAGCTGAAATTTCAGTTTTCTGAGGGGAAGGATTCCCAAAAATCGGAGACACTTACAGATTACCCTTTTTTTCTGGAAGGTCAATGAATAAATAGGCCAACTGAAATATTCCATTGGCCCTGATGGTCAAATTCTCACTATACCAGTTTACTGGGAAGTAACCAGACTACATTACATAGGTAGGAATCTCCAAAACTGGATCCTCCCGATTAAAAATCTCTTCTGTCATGACTTAATTAACAAGTACCATTTCTCTCAAGTGGTAAGGTATAATTGAAGTGACAACAGCAAATAATGTTACTTATCTTATTTTTTCTAAGTTCAGGTAGCAGTTATAATTTACATGACCATAACTGAGAAAAGAGATTATCATATATCTCTAAAAAGTTAATCCATATTTGTGGAACTTCTGATATTAAAAACCATCCATGTTAGCCTTTACTGAAACACTCCCCAGCCTCATGGGGAAAATGTAACAAGCATTAATCAAAAACAATTCCAGGGGAATTATAAATAACACAGCTGTCCCAGATACATTTAACTTTTAACCTTTCTCCTTGCATTTCCCACCACGAAAAACAGAACTAGTTATTTTAAATGCTAAGATTAATTGATAAGCTATACTGATTAAAAATTTCTCTCAAAATGAAGTGCCATTTATTTTAATATTTGCACTGATTTTAACTTCATTTTGTAATTTTATGCTAGAGAATTGTCTTTTCCATCACTTTCACATGTTGACATTATAATCTCTCACATGTTTGAAAAGGAGGGAAAGCAGCATAAATGCTGCAACTAGAGAAAAATCTCTTCAATGATTTTAGAATTCTGATACTGAGTACTATTAACAGAAATCTGGATAGTACTTAAATAAATAAAAAAAGGAACAAAAGTTAAACACCCTTTCCGTAATCAAAACAGGGACAAAATTATACCAGACCAAGGCTCTTCACTAAAGCTTGAACCTTCCCTTTTCCACTCATGAGTAAAGAGAACTTTATTGTTTTTCGAAAATAAAATAGAAAGTTGCAAATTATAGGCAAAGAGATGTGCCCTTTTTGAATGACAAGGAGAAACAAATTGGTAATGTGATGTAATGTGTTATCTATGCAGGCAGCGTTAATTAACAGGTAGCTTCCTAGGGTTGAGATTTTCTCCACAATTCATGAAGACATCTACTAACTGCTCTTCAATTTCCTGACAATGCAAAAAACAAACAAAACAAAAAACAAGAACAGGAAATGCAGGGCTGTATGTCTTTCCATTTCTCACAAGTCTTGAGAGATTTTCTTTTGTTATTCTTCATCCTTCTCTCATTCCTCTGTTGTGCCCCACACTCATAAGTCTATTTTTGAAAATATATATATACTCCATTTTTACTTATCTCTGAGTTTTTATACAAGCTGGATTCCCTTACTACTTCACTATTAAAACCCTATATCATCTGGGCAGAATCCTTTGAAGCCATTAAAAAAGTAATGATTATAACAGAATAATTATATTAATTGAAAAAATAAGAATGCTGAAATTTATTATACGACAACTGTAAAAATACACACAGAAAGATTAGAAGGAAATATGCAAAAGTAAAAATAGCTATTAAAGTAGTAAGGTCATGAAAGTTTTTACTTCTTAAACATTTTGTAAATTTTACATTCTATTTTTTTCTTTAAAGAAAGTTCTGCCCTTTCTTCAAAGCCCAAATGCCATCTTTTCTAAAAGTCTTACATGGAATTAATCTTCTCATTGTCAGAGGCTCATTTATGTAGCGTTTATCACACATTATCTCGTATCTCAGGCATAAACTTTATGCCTTTCTCCACTTTTAAAGCTGAGATTTAGGAAACTTTCTTCTCATTAACTTTTTATAATAATTATTTTTTTTTTTGAGATGGAGTCTCACTTTGTCACCCAGATTGGAGTGTAGTGGCGCGATCTCGGATCACTGCAACCTCTGCCTTCCGGGCTCAAGTGTTTCTCCTGCCTCAGCCTCTTGAGTAGCTAGGATTACAGGGGTGCACCACTATGCCCGGCTAATTTTTGTATTTTTAGTTTCGCCACGTTGGCCAGGCTGGTCTTGAACGCCCGACCTCAGGCGATCTGCCTGCCTCTGGCCTCCCACAGTGCTGGGATTACAGGCGTGTGTCACTGCACCCGGCCATATTTTCATTAACTTTATACCCTCTGAAATCAGCAGAATACTTGGCACACAGTAGGGGCTGACAAATTCTGGATTAACAAGAAACCTTTCTAAAGTAGCTGAAAATAGGAGTAAGACACCTTATTAAAAGCAGGGAAAAGTTTGCCTAATGAGACCCCAGCCTCATCCCCCAACTTGTGTCTGGGAACAGAGGCTGCCAGACCTGCATCCACCAAACAGAAGATTCCTCTTTGAGGAAACTGGGTGATCCAAGGGAAAAAAAAATACTATAAATCGTGACATATGAGAATCCCACAATGAAATGGTAGGTTCAGATCATTCTACTGTGACAGGCTCCAGTCAACAGTACCTGCTCCTCGTACAGAGGATGTAAGCCACCAAATAAGGAATAAATTTGGAAAGAAGAAAACAAGAAATTAAAGAAACAGTGCATTCAACACAGAAAAGAGATCAAGTGAATTCTCACAATGATGGCAAATGGAAGCCCACAGATGATGGCTACGCAACAGGTGTAGAGAACAAGCAGTCCAGATGGAATGCAACATAGCAAGAGGCTGTCTTCAACAAGAACAAGGAAAAGAAAATGGCTAGCATTCATTTTTTAGTGTGTGTGTAGGGGGGTGTGTGTGTGTATATATATATATATATATATAACATTTTTACTGCACTGAGTGGTTTTAAAGCTCTGTCCAACAGCTTATAATTACATCTGCGACAGACATACGGAAAACTAAACCAAACAAAAATGTGAAATAAATAATTATAAACATAGTATAGTGATTCAGATGTGAATAGTACTGTATTTAAATAGGGTAATAAGGTAAACACAAAATATTCAACAAAAAAATTGCTAGGGAGGGATGCATATTTTTTCCTTTTTTTTTTTTTTTTTGAGACGGAGTCTTACTCTATCGCCCAGGCTGGAGTGCAGTGGTATGATCTCGGCTCACTGCATGCAACGTCTGCCTCCCAGGTTCAAGTGATTCTCCTGCCTCAGCCTCCTGAGTAGCTGATACTACAGGTGCCTGCCACCACACCCAGTTAACTTTTGTATTTTTAGTAGAGACATACATGGGATTCTCATGTCACCACCATGTTGGCCAGGCTGGTCTGGAACTCCTGACTTCAGGTGATCCACCACCTCAGCCTCCCAAAGTGCTGGGATTACAGGTGTAAGCCACCATGCCCGGCCTCCTTTTTTTTTCTCTTGAGCAACATGCTACATCACTTATGGCAACCATATTTTCCAAACGAAAAACTGGAACCTATGGATTGACACCAGTTTTCTTCCTCTGGTATGTAAATTCATTTGAAACAGTCTATAAAAATATAAATGGAAGATCACCCATACTGAGAAATAAAATCAATTAGAAGTGTCCTTGTAAAGCTGGAGTCTATGATACCCAAATGCATGAGTCAAAATTCTTCAAGAGTTTTTGACAGTAATAGCCACAATAAAGAAGAAATATCCAGAATCCTTCGATTTAGGAGCAAGCAGTGGTTCTCAAAGTGGATTCCATGGACTGGCAGTATGAACATCACATGGAAATTTGTTACATATTCAAATGTTGAGGCCCGAACCTACTGAATCACACACTGTGGGGTAGTCTATATTTTAACAAACTCTTCAGATGATTCAGATGGACACTAAAGTTGACAACCACAGGTAGAGAACATGGGGGTAGGAAAGGAAACTGCTGTCGTTAATGTGGTTATGGAAGTATTCCTCATTTAGAATACTGGACTTTATTGAATCAATACTATATAATTTCTAAGAAAGAACAACTCATCACTTTACATCTTATCACTACTTTTAAGTGTGATAGCACCGTATCTGTTTATTTATACACAAAGTATCACTGGAAGGATACACATGGAGCTGATAACCTGTAGGTTACTAGAGAAGGCTGGGAGACAGGAGTAGGAGGAAGGCTTTGGCTGAAACTTCAAATGCTGCTGAAAGAATGTGCAGCAACTAGAACTTTCACATATTACCAATGGGAGATTAAAATGGTACAATCGCGTTGGGAGACTGTTGGGCAGTTTCTTATAAAGTTAAAGACATAAATCCTATGACCCAGAAATTCCATTCCTAGGTATTTACACAAGAGAAATAAAAATATACTTTTATGAAAAGATTTGTAGAAGAATGATCACCGTAGGTTTATACATAACAGCCCAAAGCTAGAAACAATCAATGTGCCCATCAAAGGAGAATGGCTATATTCATACAATGAAATACTATTAAGCAAGAAAAAGATGAGCTATTGATACAAACAACCACATGGATGACTCTCAAAATAAAGAATCAAGACACAAAAGAGTACATAATGTGCATTCCATTTACATAAAGTTTCAGAACAGGCAAAAGTAATCCATGGTGACAAAAGGTTGCCTATAGAGAGTAGAGGGGTAGAATTGACTGGAAGAGGGCCCAAGGGAGCATTCTGGAATGATGGCAATATTCTATATCATAATTGGGTCATTGGCTCTACATGTTGAAAATCATCAAACTGTACATTTATGATCTGTGCATTTCACTCTTTGTAAATTTTACTCTTCTCCACGCCCATTCCATAAAAGAAGGCAAAATCTATACATTTTCAGACAAAAACAAAAACTGAGAAAGTTCAATTCCAACAAACAGTCAGTAAAAGATATTCTAGGGCCGGGTGCGGTGGCTCACACCTGTAATCCCAGCACTCTGGGAGGCCAAGGCGGGTGGATCACCTGAGGTCAGGAGTTTGAGACTAGCCTGGCCAACATGGTGAAATCCCGTCTCTGGTAAAAATATAAAAATTAGCAAGGCATGGTGGCAGGCGCCTGTAATTCCAGCTACTCTGGAGGCAGAGCGGGGAGAATAGCTTGAACCCGGGAGGTGGAGGTTGCAGTGAGCTGAGATTGCACCACTGCACTCCAGCCTGGGTGACCAGAGTGAAACTCCATCTTCAAAAAAAAAAAAAGAAAATAGAATTTCTAGATGATGTACTTTAGGCAGAAAAAGTGATCCCAGACGGAAAGGTGAAGCAGCAAGAATAAAGAAATAACTAGCAAACAAATGTTAAGCATATGAGGAACAAATATTAACTATGAAAAATAATGTTAATGATGATGACAATGGGGGGTGTGTGTGTGTGTGTGCGCATTTGATTTCCATTCCACTTTGTATCCGATTCCAAATCCTTAACGTGGCATGCCAGGCCTTGCCTGATCAGGCTGTCCTCTCCAGCCTCATCTGCTGACATTGTCCCTCTTGTTTTAGCACTCCAGCCTTCATGTTCGTCTCCATCCCATCTTTTGCACATGTGGTTCTATTTACTCGGAAAGCTTTTTGCCCTACTCTTCATCTGCTAACTCCTATTCATCCTTAGTTTCAATTTCCCTGATATTTTCTCCCTTCTCCACACCATACAAAATTAATTAATTTTTAGATATACTTTTTTTTTTGCGGCAGTCTTGCTCTGTTGCCCAGGCTAGAGTGCGGTGGCATAATCTCAGTTCACTGCAACCCCCACCTCCTGGGTTCAAGCAGTTTTCCTGCCTCAGTCTCTCAAGTAGCTGAGACTACAGGTATACGCCACCATGCCTGGCTAATTTTTGTATTTTTAGTAGAGACAGGGTTTCACCATGCTGGCCAGGCCGGTCTCGAACTCCTGACCTCAGGTGATCCACTCGCATCAGCCTCCCAAAGTGCTGGGATTACAGGCGTGGGCCAGTACACCCAGCCTGTTATATATAATTTCATCTTACACTATTTTCCTTAATAACACTTATAAAACATTGACGTGTGATAATTTATTTAATGTTTCTCTCTCCCTCTTGGCTATAAAGTTGGTAAAGTCTATTGTATATCATTATACCTCATGCCTTGACCTACATGCCTGATACATAGTGTTCATCAAATATTTGTTAAGCAAATACAGAAATCAAGTACTTCAGAGGTCCACGTATAGGCTTTACCAAGAAAAGACAGAAGATGTGGAAATGAGAGCATAACAATTACAAGTTAATTTTGCACACATTCCATTCACATTCATCATCTTCCTGAGAAAAAGTCTCTTCTTTTAAATTATTTTGTGTATTAGTAGCAAGAAAGTGGAAGGACCAAGGGTTTGTTATGAAAGAGATCTGTGTTTCAATCCCAGAGCCGCTACCCACTGGGAGAAGGTTCTTGAAGAAAGCAGAATCTCATATTCCCTATCTCTAAAATGGGGGTAATACTTCCTACTTTTGCAATAATGTTGTGATGATTACAGCTAAAGTATGAAAAAATCTAACCTGGTGCCTGGCATATAGTGCATATGCAGTTAAAGGCAGCTGTTATTTATTTAGGTTGACTCTTTCTCCCATAGGAGAATACTTTCACTAAAGCATCTTTATTCACGGCCATGACTGTTCATATTACTCTCTTTATTGCCCCAACATGTCTCACATGAGTCGAAGCCAGACATCTGAGTCCAGCCATGAGTTATAACAATGGGCTACAGACATATTTACTTAACTTTCAGAAAAGTCTTATCAAAATGCTTTTTGCTTATGCTATGCCTTTCTCCCTGCATTTATCTCCAGATTTCTCCTACCTGCTCCCCATTCATTTATCCTCTTAAAACTTTGATACGATTGGCAAGGAGGCCAGAAGAAACAGAAGTTGTAAAGGAGTAACATCAATTGCCACAGAATTCAGCAGAACAACGGGTTTAGCAATTCAAATTAGCAATCTGACTTAAAGATTCAGCGCTAGAGTAGATAACCATGATAGACTGAGAAGCAGTTGTGTTCAACTGGTTCCGGCATGTCTCCAAACGCTGTAGAATATTTCTGAGACAGCAAGGGGATGGGGAGAATCAGCAGACTTAAATACTCTGCTCTGACTGATGTGAAATAATTATGCAAGATTCACCAAGTAAGTAACAGGGCCAGAATTCCAACCCAAAAGAATCCCATTTTCTATACCCCTGCTCACCCTAAATGACTTATTTACAAGGTCTCTTCCAACTCAAAGATTGTATTCCTATGTGATATATGAATTCCTAATTACCTATAAAAGAAATTATAGTTCCTTCTCCTCTTCTGTTCCTGGTGCAGAGCAGTCAACCACAAGCCACTACAGAAAACGTCTGTGGGGTGAGGGGGAATTTCACAGAGGTGCATGGTTGGCATGCTCGCCAGCATGGGGCACTGAGGGGAGAAGGGAGGTGCCATACCGAGATGTACCAGAAGGGTGCCCACTGGCAAGGGTACTGAGGAGGGGAGGAGAGCGTTGCATAAGGATGTTGTATAGAGAATAGCAATATTCCCACTGGCATCCAAGGATGTGAAGAGCTGAAGTGGCAGAGGAGAAATCTGCGTGGTCAGGAAGTTAGTTACACTGAACACATAATTAAATGAACAAATAACTATATTAAGGATAATAAAAGTCAAATTTTGTCACTGTTAGAAAAGGTACTTATGGCTATAAAGGAACTCAGGTGTTAGATGTGAATTGGAAAAAATCAGTATGAATTCATGATTTTTACATATATGTATTTACAGATTGATATAGAAATAGCTATAGATCTTTGTGTATACTTATGTGTGTATAGTACACATACACACACAAACACACATGCATATGCTTCTGAACTCTGTTCACTGAGATGGCCCAAGAGTATATCCCAGTAACAATGAGCACACCAAGCACCCAAATTGTAGCATGTAAAAACCACTTTATACTAAACAGGACCAGCGCTCCTAGGAAAATGGCTGACTACAGATAGCTGAGCCAAGCAAAATACAAGAGAAGCCTGGAACAACTTCTGCCAGAAAGTGTTCAAAGAATGATGGGGACTTGTTACAAAGACCTAGGAACCTCCTTGAAAGGGCTGCCACTGGACAAACTGGGACAGTATGAGCAATAAAATATTTAATGACAGTAAGTGATTACAACCTCTTGAATAAAGTGGGATTTTACAAGTCTATGCTGATAAAAATAAATGACAGGAAAAGGAAAGCTCTTCTTACACAGAACGCTAACTAATAGATATGGAAATAAAACAAAACAGTGGTGTTTGGTTCAGATAGAATTCATCAATGGATGCTAAAAGTGAGGATGAAGACTTGATGAGAAATAGGATATTGGCATAATCTTACAATATATCCCCCGAAAATACTATCAATTATAAAGAGAAAAAGGGTGACATTACAGAGAATAAACCTGGCAGACACCAAGGTGACCAAGTGATTAAGGTTATTACTAACAGTGTTGGGACAAGTCAGCATCATGTGTCCCCTGGTGTGATGCATGGGAAGAACACAGCATCATTTCTGTGATTCCTGCCAAGAGAGTGTGACCTGAACATGGTCATCAAGAAAAACGAAACAAACCCAAAATGAGAAACATCATAGAATGTAAGGCCTGTCCTTCTTAAAATTGTCTGGGGTAAGAAAAACTGAGGAAATGTTACAGATTAAAAGAGACTGCAAAGACATGCCAAGTAAATGCAATATATGTTCCTAGATAGGTTCTTAGACCAGAAAAGGAAAGAGAGAAATTATTAGAACATTTATCAAAATGTGGATGGTATCTGTGGATTGAATGGCATTGTTGTATCAGTGTCCATTTCCTAGCTTGGAGGGGTGTATGGTTATTATGCAGGAAAGTATTCTTGTTTTAGAAAAATACACACTAGAGTATCTAAAGATGATGGGGCATTGTGTTTGTCGCTTGCTCTCAAGTGGTTCAGAAAAAGATTAATGAAAATGGCAAAAAAAGGTGACGGAATAATTGCAGAGAAAAGGTTAACAGTTGCAGAATCTGCATGAGAAGGATACTGGAGCTCTTTGTGTTGTACTTTCAACATTTCTGATGGTTTAAAATACTTTCAAAATAGGATGGGCGTGGTGCCTCGACTGTAATCCCAGCACTTTGGGAGGCCGAGACAGGCGGATCATCTGAGGTCAGGAGTTCGAGACCAGCCTGGCCAACATGGTGAAACCCTGACTCTACTAAAAATACAAAAATTAGCTGGACGTGGTGGCACATGCCTGTAATCCCAGCTACCCAGGAGGCTGAGGCAGGAGAATTGCTAGAACCTGGGAGGCAGAGGGTACAGTGAGCTGAAATCATGCCATTGACTCCAGCCTGGGTGACAGAGCAAGACCCCGTCTCAAAAGTAAATAAATAAATTACTTTAAAATAAACTATTTTAAAAATACACTATATTTATTCACTTCTTTGGTCCTTGGGTCCATGAAAAATACTTTATAATGATCCCGGAATTAAAGAGTTGCAAAAAAGCACTAATGGCAAAAAAAAAAAAAATACATGAAAGCTTGGGAGAGATTACTAATACAGCTGCTGCTTAAACTATGCTTCTCCTCCTTTGTGTGTAGTACATAAAGGTTTGGGAAGTTTGTTCCTAGACTGAGTGAGGGTCAGTGTCTGGTCAGCCTTAGTGGGTCCAGAAGTATCAGAATATGCCCTTCTTAGTTACTCTGTTGCTGAGGCATTGTTGTGGCTGCTGCCACCAGGGGCATCTGTTATTCTGTGTGTGGAAACCGCACTCTCCATACTGTCAGAGGAGACTCTAAACTCTTTCCTCTTTATTTCCTTCCTTCTTTTCCTTGCTTCAGTCAGGCTTTATTACAGGAAACAGAAATCATTCTCGATGTTTTAAGAAGAAGCTAATACAGGGGATTAGATGCTTACAAAATCTTTGGAAGAGCTGGAAGAGTAGACGCTAGGCTGGACTTCTAGAGCAGGGGTCCCCAACCTTAGGAACTGGCCACACAGCAGGAGGTGAGTGGCAGGCCAGTGAGCAAAGCTTCATCTGTATTTACAGCCACTCCTCATCGATCACATCACCTCCTGAGCTCCGCTGCCTGTCAGATCAGCAGCAGCATTACAGTCTCATAGGAGCATGAACCCTACTGCGAATTGTCCATGCAAGGGATCTAGGTTGTGTGCCCCTTATAAGAATCTAATGCCTGATGATTTGTCACTGTCTCCCTGTCCCCCATTACCGTCACCCACACATGGGACCATCTAGTTGCAGGAAAACAAGCTCAGGGCTCCCACTGATTCTACATTATGGTGAGTTGTATAATTATTTCATTATATATTACAATGTACTAATAATAGAAGTGGAGTGCACAATACATGTAATGCGCTTGAATCATCCTGAAACCACTAGACCTCATCCCTGGTCCATGGAAAAGCTATCTTCCATGAAACTGGTCCGTGGTGCCAAAATTGTTGGGGACTGCAGTTCTTAGAAGATCAGAAACAGGGCAGAACCGACCCACTCAGGAAGCTACTATCTCTGCCCCAATCAGAAAGGTAGGTGATCAGGAGCCATCACCAGAACTGATGACTTCAAGAATACAACCAATCTTGATGTCTGGAAGCTACCGCTACCACTATTTCTGTGACTTCTTATCAATATGTACAAAGCAAGTTACCAGATACTGGAATACTTTTGTAGAAAAATTCGATGTTTACATGACTGTGCTTATCAGCAGAAAAAGCCAAAGAAACAAAACAATATGCTCCACCTCATTTCCACTCCCCAAATCTCAAGTAATTGCACTTAACTGGGGAGCCTATTTTGAATCCAGACCATTAATTTCAAGGGAGTGTGGGAAACAGTGTTTAGTTTTCCCACCTCCACATCACTGGGAGGTGCATGGGAAGGAAGTGGGAAGAGATGCTGAATTCCAGTCCCCGCATCTACCACACTGCTCCCCACTAAAGATCACTGCGTGTTATTCTCTACCGTTAATCTCAAGTGACTGTCAGAACAAATCTGGTATAAATTATACTACACTTCCTCCTTGGTTTGTTAACACTTTAATGGCAAAATTCTGCACATGCAGCCAGGGCGATCTCTTACTATAAGCCACTTATATGTGGAAGAAGAGTTAAAACTCACTGAAAAGTGAGAGGTGTTATGATCTACATTTTGGCATGCTTCAGTGCTGATATACTCACACACTGTGACTCAGGGACTATTCACTACATACTGATTAAATTACAATTCTTTCACTATCTTCTATCCCATTTCAAATTATTTTTCTCCCTGTTTTAGTTTAAAATTTAAAATAAGAATCCTCTCCTTTTGTTGTAATGAAAAAGCACTTTACTTTTAATCAACAGCAGAGGGCTACCTATTCCCAGCCTAGTCCGTGAGTTTTAGAAGTGACAGAGTTGCAATGCTTTCTTCCTTTAACAAAAGAGGTGTATGTGTGTGGTGGGGGGAGGGTGGGAGTGTGGTTCCCATCCTTCTTTTACTTTTGTGATAGACCAGAAAATAAATGGCAAATGACAGTGAAGAGATGGTAACCTCCACAAGAAAAAAAGTGACTTTTATCTTTCCCTCAGTTCGCGGCTGACACTTTTTTTCCCTCTCTATCCCTGGTGCCTAGCACAATGCATGGCAGAGAGGAAACAATAAATGAATGTCTGTTGAATGAATAATCCAATTACAATGGAAGAAGTGGAAAATTCTTCATCATCATGTCTCTTATCTTCCTATCTCACTCCCTTCCTCAATGTGGACAAAATAGACAGAGGGGGGATAGAAACAAATTAGAGTCATGGAATTGACAGCCAGAACTCCCAGAATGTGCATGGGATAGGCCCCATGCCATGAAACTTCCTAGATGTACAAATCCTTCAGCAAGGTCAGGAAATCCACATTTCAAAGGGTGGAGTTTCTGGCCTTTAGCCCCAGTTCCTTACAGACCACCCACTAACTGCCACAGTTAGTTTTATTTCAGCTGGGCAGAGGCGTAATGATTGAAAACAGAGAAATTACTAAAGTAGATAATTAAAAACACTGATCGTGTACCAAGAGGGAGTAAACAGATGGTGAATGATACCTTTGGCACTATTTTCTCTAAGATCAACTGGCTCTGTTGGAAGGCGGTGAGATGAGAAATCTGCAATTAGCAGGGCCTACCTGTGAATATAGCAGGGAAAGAAAGTCCAAGGCCAGCCTGACTGGGTTGGACACCAGCTTGAAGTTATCTGCACTGGGCAGTCTATGTAACAAGCAGGGAAATCTGACTGATAAGAAAGCGACCACAAGTGAAGTGCTGTATTATCTTCTGATCTCCTCTACAGAATAAAGGGGCCATTAGCTAGAATGTTATCTTTAGCTATAACACATTGACTGTTGTTTCTGAGGGAACTATGAGCCGCCATCATTTGTCCATCATCACTTTGTTTCTCTTCTGGCAGCAATAACTAGGAAATTAAATTCTAATCACATCACGTAAGCATTCTCAAAATACCCTGAAATAACTTGCCTGCATTAACAAATTGCCCACCCTTTATAAACAAAGAACTCTCAAGAGAAGTGTAAAATGTTTGACGACACCAAGTTACTAAGAGGAGGAACTATACAACTTAAGTCTTACAATACTTCAAGCAGTATAAATTAGATTGATGAATTTTCAGTTAATTGGGTCTAATCTTGATAACAGGTACACGTGGCGCTTAGCCAAAAAGAAGGCAAAAAATTTGATTTTTTTCACTCGGAACCAGTCACTGTTAGACTATATACAGCCTTTTCATCTCCCACCTATTTGCATTTTTCAGACAATCTCCAAGAACACACAGAAGCCACACATCATTTACGACGGAACAACCTTTCCAAATGGTCTTACAATATTTTTAATAAGCATAGGCATAATCAGCATTAGTTATTTAGTTGAAAAGAGACAGCTTTGCCTTCTTCAAATCCCACAGCTTAATCTAGTTTTCAAAGAGAACAGATATGGTAACTTCTTTATAAAGTATTTATACTTTTTTGGCTTTACTTTTTAACATCAACGATGACCGGTGGAAAAAAGCATGAACTTCTCACACTAGACACTTGTTGCTAAAGAAGAGGAGGAAAATTTGTGTTCCTGCTCTCCCACCCCTGTCTCTAGTTAGGGGATTAAAAAGGATTTCAGATAAAGGAGAAAAAACCAAACGAGCAAATGACAATTCACTTGGAACTCTCCAGACCGAAGTCCGTAAAGTTAAGTCGGCCCGGCCTCCGCCAGAGCAAGCAAATCAACAGCAGGGATGCTGCGACCGTCTCCCCACGCCTGCGAGCTCCGCACACCCGGCGGGGGTGGCAGGAAAGGGCTGGCGCGGTGATGTGCGTCCCCCGCCGGCCGCCTAGCCCCCTCCTCAACACTTCCTGAAGGAAACTGACAAGGAAGGCGGCGGCCGCTCCGGGAAGGGGCGGGTATGGACCCGACAAACTTGCTCGGTCCAGCGAGCCCCCAGCGCCCGCGCTCCCAGCCGCCCCCACAGTCCCCGCGGCGCCTCGCGCGCTCCCCGGGCTCGCGCCGAGGGAGGAGGGGCTGACAGCGGAGCCTCCGGTCGTGGCCGCCGCCACTACCTCCCCATGTCCGGCTGCTGAATATCCCGAAGGGAAGCCCGCCCCGCAGCCCCGCGGTCCCCGCACCTCGTCCTCCAGGAGCCCGAACACCTCCACCGCGCAAGTTGCCATTTCCGAACGCTTCCAACAAACCGGACACGCTCGCCCCCGCCCAGGGCAGGCAACTGTGGAGGAGGAGGAGGAGGAGAAGCGGGAGGAGGCGGGGAAGAGTTGGAGGAAGAGGAGGAGGCGCTCCCCCAGCGACAGCAGCGCCTCCCCCGGCGAGTGGGCGCTAGCGGCACCCGGCAGCGCCGCGGGAAAAGGCCGGCGGGGCGCGCTCCCGGGGCTGAACGGGGGCGCGCGTGGCCGGGCTCGGGGAGTGGGGAGGGCGAGCGGCGGGGCTCGGGTGGGAGGAGCGCGTGTGGCGGGGACCAGGGCGTGGGGAGCGCGCGTGGCAGGGCGCGCCCTCGGTCCCTTCCCCGGGAGGTGGGTGGTTGACGGGCTCGCCGGGGAGCCGGCAAGCCAAGCTGCAGTGTTCCTCAGCAACAAGTCTCGCTAAGATCCGACCCAGAGTTCGGCCTCTGACTAGACGCCTGGGAATCCGTGAGCTTAACCCCCGCTTAAATCCCAAACTGAAAATTATAGCGCTTTCTTGTCGGTTAAGGCTGTCATTCCAATAAGAAGCTGGACCTTGGGACCGCCAGGGAAAGCCTGAGCGTGACAGCAAATGGGGAGGCCTGGAAGGATCGCAGCAGTCTCGGACTCCGAAATTCTCTCCCTAGGATTTGTAAACACTGCCAGTTCCTAAGCTATATGCTGTCCTATGGTCTGTCCATCTTTAAAGTCCACCAGTAACATCCAACCTCCAGGCTGACCCTCTAAACCTGCTTTAGCTGGGCATTGACCCGCAGCACCACCGGAAGGCAGTGAAGAAGGAGGAAAAATAAAATGAACTAGGACCTCCTGTAGAATAACTCCTGTGGAATAAGGTTATGGAATAATCATGCTTTTTAGTATTCCTGTCTGATGGGTTTTATAGATCCATAATTACAGGAAGACCTCCACCAAATAAGGCATCCATATAAAGAGTCTGGGGAGAATTATAAACACCCAGGCCACAATTTATATCATGTTGTTTTTATACATTTGCAGACATTTGCAAAATTCTACAATCTCAAAATCTAATTTTTATTTTCCTCAGTGATTTCAGAATAATTCTGATTTGTTTTCAACAGTTTAAGATGCTACGTGGAAACAAGGCTATAGCCCATATTACAGGTTTGTTACATAAGATTTTTGTCGTACTTGACCGGGCACGATGGCTCACGCCTGTAACCCCAGCACTTTGGGAGACCTAAGGGAGTGAATCACTTTAGGTCAGGAGTTCAAGCCCAACCTGGCCAACATAGTAAAACCCTGTCTCTACTAAAAACACAAAAATTAGCTGGGCGTGGTGGCGGGCGCCCGGAGTCCCAGCTGCTTGGGAGGCTGAGGCAAGGGAATCGCTTGAGCTTGGGAGGAGGAGGTTACAGTGAGCTGAGATTGCGCCATTGCACTCCAATCTGGGTGACAGAACAAGACTCCGTCTCAATTGTTGTACTTTTATGTTTGGTAGGATCCATTTCATTCATACAATATGTATAAAAATTCTGTTAATACACAATTCAGATTTCCTCTGTATTGGGGGAAAGAGATGGCACTTAATCGAACATGACTACAAAATTACAGAATGGTCAGGAATTGTTGGCTGACTTAAACCTAAAAAGCCATGAGAGCATTAGTTTTTTTTTTTGTTTTTTTTTTTTTTTGAGACCGAGTCTCGCTCTGCCGCCCTGGCTGGAGTGCAGTGGCCGGATCTCAGCTCACTGCAAGCTCCACCTCCCGGGTTCCCGCCATTCTCCTGCCTCAGCCTCCCGAGTAGCTGGGACTACAGGCGCCGCCACCTCGCCCGGCTAGTTTTTTGTATTTTTTAATAGAGATGGGGTTTCACCGTGTTAGCCAGGATGGTCTCGATCTCCTGACCTCGTGATTCTCGGCCTCCCAAAGTGCTAGGATTACAGGCTTGAGCCACCGCGCCCGGCCCATTAGTTTGTTTTTTAAGTTGTCACATATCTGTGGGATGTGTGGGTTTCGAATAAAATAATCTGAAAATATTGTGTGCCCTTCTATTTTGCGAATAATATTTCCCTCATCTCTCATGATATACATTTTTATGTTTAATTTTAAGTCAGTTAAGTCATTTGAATTTAAGTTAATTCAGTGTCATTTCAGGGCACAGTTACGAACATGTAAGAACAGCTTCCGTTACTGCTACTAACATTTAATGAATATATGAGAAGTATACACAGCCTAAAACTGGTAATTAAAAAAAAAATTCAATAAATCTCCAAGGGATTATAAAGTAAAGCAAATCGGCCATTTGATGTAGCCAATAGGTATTAGTGATGATACTTCCGAAGACTGCTGATTTGACTCATGATTTCTTATTCTGTCTTTCTGAATATGAAATCATGAAGAATTAAACAGGCAGCTACCAATATAAGATGAACTAGAGTAATTATTATATCCCAGTCAACAGCTAGGAGGGACACCTTACAATTAACGAAGCTCAGATAGAGATGGTGATATCAGCTGGTGGTCCAATAACCAACCACCATTGAGAAAGCTGTTTAGAATGAAGAACTCCTCTACATATCACTCAACTGCGCGGAACTCCCATGAAGGTCTTTTGTCCACCGAGGCTGCCTTCAGTTAGGTTCATGTTGATTTGGTTTGAGTATGTGTATAACCATGTGAGAGGCACGTGTGAAGAATGTGATATGGTGCATAACAATTTATTCTGTGCCTGCTACCTGTGCTAGGGATCATCCAAACTCAAAACGCAGGCAATTCTAGCACCCTCCAATAGCATGACCCCTTCCATCTCTTGTTCTTGAGTCTTTTCTCCCTTTAAATCTGCCTTTACATGAGCCTCCAAACTGATGAAGAAGCAAGAAATGAATGAAAACCAGTAAACCTGGTGTAGACTTTCTAGTAGTCTGTGTACCTAACCCTCTTTTTTTTTTTTTCTTTGAGACAGAGTCTCGCTCTGTCGCCCAGACTGGAGTGCAGTGGCGGGATCTCAGCTCACTGCAAGCTCCGCCTCCCGGGTTCCCGCCATTCTCCTGCCTCAGCCTCCCGAGTAGCTGGGACTACAGGCGCCCGCCACCTCACCCGGCTAGTTTTTTTGTATTTTTTAGTAACCTAACCCTCTTTAACTCTGCCTATAGATTTCACTGTGATGCAGAAGATGTTTCTAGTTTTTAAAATATCACCACTTGGGATCAAAATTTGATGTGGAATGTAACAATATGAAAGGTAACGATATGAAATGCACTTTAATGTTGGTAATTCGCTAAGGGATATAAAAAAGTCTTGTTCAGAAGTTCTCCTTTAATTCTCTCTTACTCTTAATATCTGCTGGCTGCGTCCTTTCTAATAGCTAATGTTTGTGAGATTTTTAAGGTTTATTTTTTCTTCCTCTGGAAACTCCCTGGACCTCATCCATTGCCATTGCCATTGCCATTACCATAGTTTCAGCTACTCTCTTCATAGAGCCCATCTCAGATCCACAGAGCTCAGTAGTGCAAGAAATGTTACTATTTGATTTTCTGAAATGAACTAAGTTTCTGCCTCCAGTGGTAGAATACATAGTCCCAATCAATTCATTGGTCTTCCCTGAGCCTCTTTTTGCTAAGCTGGATTCTAACTTCTAACAGGCTGTTGTGCTCCCTCATTTTGGTGATGAAGATTCTCATCACTCACTGCTGGAAGTAGTAGTATCTGTGTTCCCGCTGGCCTCTAGCTGTGGACATCTTTATCAGGTAGAATTACATTAGGCTGTTAGTTACCTAAACTGATAAGATTTAAAGACTCCTGTTGTATGGCTCTCATGTAAAAGTCTAGACAGTGGGCAGGACAGGGTTAATATGGCTACTTTGCTCTGCCAAAGCGTCAGAATTTCAGGCACTTTACAGCTCACTGCTCTGATGTTGTAGGTGTGACCCTTATCCTCATAGTCCAGAGAGTAGCTCAAGCTTCAGCCACTACATCCATGTTCCAGGTAACAAGGCAGAGGAAGGAGTGAAGAAGAGAGTTCAGGTATCATGGTCATCTTTTAAAATGCCCTCCTCAACCCACAAGGGGTGGGAGGTAGTGAGAGAGATGGCCAGGTGCAAGGCACTGGGACCCAAGTGTGTTCAAGGAAGGGTTTGCTTGGTGGACTGGTGATGGCAGAAATGGGAAATTAGTTACTTGTGGAGACAAGTGATCCAATAAGTGAATATATGAATGATAATGAGAACCACATTCTTCACTGTTGAAGAAGGGAGTTACAAGAATGGAAAGAGAAAAGTTGAATGGGTCTTGTATTGTTATAATGAAATTGGTGGCCTTGATATGAACTCAAAGTTTTTAACATATATATAGTATGTAAATAAATGTAGATGTAAACCTCTGCTGTACACACACACAAACACACACACACACACACAAATATTTTCTGCGTTTGTACTCTAAGAGGGCCTGGGAACAATGACACCACAAAAGCAGTGAGCATATCTTGCATCCATATTTTAACTTTTTTACTCAAAGAAACCAGGGCTCCTTGAAAAAATGGCTGATTCCAGGACTAGGACGAGGCAAATAAAAGTTGAGCCTGAAACATCTTGTTATCCCAGAAAATAATGAAAGAAATGATGGAGACAGATTAAAAGGACACAGGAACCAACCTGAAAAAAACTCCCACTGAACAAAGATGGTCTAACGTGAGCACTAAAATAAATTATGATAGCAACAGATTATAATCCAATGAATAATTCTGGTGCCGTGAGTTCATTACAGATACAAATTATAATAAATGAGTACATTCAAAGTTCAATGACAAGTGAGATTTTTACAGGGTTCAGCGTATGTTTCCACAAAGTACTTAGTTACATAGAGGAAAAGGCTGAAAGATACCACCTTAATCAAATGATCAAAGTGAACATTTGACAAATCAAAATCTTGCACCCCATTGCTTTTCCTCTATAACTTGGATCTAATCATGAGAAAACAAATCCAATTTAAGGAACGTACTACAAAATATCTGCCCTGTAATCTTCAAAAGTGTCAAGGACATCGAAGTCAAGAAAGTTGGAGGAACTGTTCCAGATTGACAGATTAAAGACATTGTGTTATGGTTCCCTAGATAAACAGAACCAATAGGATGCAGATATATAAAGAGATTTATTACGGCTGGGCGCGGTGGCTCATGCCTGTAATACCAGCCTTGGAGTGCAGTGATGTGATCTTGGCTCACTGTAACCTCTGTCTCCTGCGTTCAAGTGACTCTCCTGCCTCAGTCTCCTGAGTAGCTGGGATTACTGGCATGCGCCACCATGCCTGGCTAATTTTTGTATTTTTAGTAGAGACAGGGTTTCACCATGTTGGCCAGGCTGGTTTTGAACACCTGGCCTCAAGTAATCTGCCTGCCTTGGCCTCCTAAAGTGCTGGGACTACAGGCATGCGCCACCATACCCAGCGTCAACATATTTTTTCTACCAGGAGTTTCAAAGCTCTATTTTAAAACTTAAAAAATGAGCATTGACTCATCTTTCTCTTTTCATTTCTGTAGTAACAGTTCTAGCCTGAGGGCAGTAATCAGAAAGCCTCACTGCTGTCTGACTGGAGCCAGAGGAAGAGCGGCAGGACATTCCAGGAATATAAGTAGTTATCAACAATAAAATTTCACAATACCTTGCTATAGCTTCCACACCCTTATCTCCTACCTAAGCTTCAGACCTGTATTTCCCACTAACTATCTCTGCCTTGGTATCATGAAAAAAAATCTCAAACTAAATAGATTCCAAAATGAACTCATCATCATCCTGTATTCTGTGTCTCTGGAAATAGCATTATTGTCTATCTAGTTGCAAAGGCTAGAAACTTCTGAGTATCCTAAAATTCATACACCCTGCCCATTCCTACAACTTTTTCCTATCACCCATTTGTTATACAATTGAAATTCTTTCCTCTTCTACCTAAGAATGTTTTTCTCATCTTATTGGTATCCATGGCTAATGTCAGTATACCCATGATTGTCTGGTAATTGGCCCAGACTGGTAGCTTTTTGTCTTTTTTGTCTCACCCTATATCTTCTGAGACAAATGTTTGCATGCAGTAATTTTTTTTGAGACCCACTCCCAAGCAGTAGTGCGCTGGACTCAACTCATACTGGCATCCAAGGTACAATTGTGTATACCTCTACCCAACTGCAGATTTGGTGATGGTAGCTTGAAATTATGGTATATTTATACCACAGAAATAGGTAAACGCTACAAACCAAAATAATTTTTTTTTTCCTGGAGAGGCAGCTATTAAACATTTATGGGAACATGACTGAGCCTAGGAAACATGAGTGAGGGATTGAAAAGAGTAAAACAAGGAATGGCATAAAACCCATGCCGTGATTTTTTAAGATTTTTTAGTTCCCTTACATGATTAACCTGATTTGGGCTCGATATCATTAAGGATCCTTCAGGAGCCATATAGAATGTATCTCAGAATTGTTCTACCAAGAAGGGAGTATTTATTCATTAGTTTCCATTCCCCATTGGACAGGGGTTATTTCATAGGATGTTAATATTTGCAGATTTTCTTGTGCATAGAATGGCTGAATGGGCTCCTACAGTTATGTCCAACAGCAGTGGCAGTGAGGGGTGGGGGCAGAAAGTGAAATATACGTTAAACAACTAAAATGAGTTGCTCTCTGGTTACATCTTTACATCTTTGGTTGCTGCAGCAAGGACTGGAGTAAAGGTTAGTTGAGAGGATATGAGTCAGAGTGAAAGAGGAGTCTAATACACGTGGAGATCTGCGCCAAACTTAGTCCATTCTGCCACAGAGTCTTCGAGGTCTGTCCAGTTTTTACCTCTCCAAAGTACTTGATAGACAAGGGTTTCTAGGATAAGCTGCAGCATCTACTGTGTAACTGGTCTCAGGGCCATAAATGATATGCATTATCTCTCTCCTATACCAACCACTCTCAATTTTCCCATTCTTGGCCAGTACTTCAGCAAATCTAGGTTATTGCCTGGTGGTGACTCAGATTTTCCTCCCCAAGAGGTATGATTTGTCAGTTGTGTTCAACTTATTGGGTCATGGTTCTAGTAATTGCCCATTTAGAGTTGTCATTGGACATGCAAGTACTAAAATATGCCCCAGTGAATCCCCTGAGTTCCAAACATACGCTTTCTTGTCTTTCTTGTGAAACTGAACCATAGCTCCTATACCTCCCTGCCAATATGGTAATTACTATGTTTGTCTATTGGTCCACTAACATGAGAAACTCAAAAATGACCAAGTGGTAGTCATAGCTTCCAGTATAATGGGACCCTTGCTGTGTCTCCTGGAAGAAGCATCCCTTCTACTCCATAGGAGGAACTAGGATTCCTAATCCAGCAGTACCTAAATTGTCTTGTAGCTCTCCCTGAATTAGTCTGGGAGTTCTTTGAATATAGGAACTGTATCTTCCCATTGAACACATAGAAGCCAGTCAACATTTATATGAATGAAAGATTATATTTGCCAGAAACAGGGAAAAATGCATATGTAACACTGATTTTTTTCCCTCATAAAATCTTCTTATTTATGGATTTTATGCTGTTTCATATTGCATATGACTCAATTCTGCAATAGATAAACTATATCTATACCATTAGTATGCCATAGTTCAAAACCTTTGAGCAAATGCTGTTGTTTATTTTAGCTCCCAAATATAAAATAAACTTACAAAGAACATTCCATTTTAATTATTAGCAATTTTTTTTTTTTTTTTTTTTTTTTTTTTTGAGACTGAGTCTGGCTCTGTCGCCCAGGCTGGAGTGCAGTGGCCGGATCTCAGCTCACTGCAAGCTCCGCCTCCCGGGTTTACGCCATTCTCCTGCCTCAGCCTCCCGAGATGCTGGGACCACAGGCGCCCGCCACTTCGCCCGGCTAGTTTTTTGTATTTTTTTTAGTAGAGATGGGGTTTCACCGTGTTAGCCAGGATAGTCTCGATCTCCTGACCTCATGATCCGCCCGTCTCGGCCTCCCAAAGTGCTGGGATTACAGGCTTGA